>NC_056610.1:14403510-14703510 GCF_018340385.1 Cyprinus carpio
TTTTCTTTTTTTTTTTTTTTTTAAAGCTACACAGCTTTTGCAAAAAAAAAAAGTGCTTTGGGCAAACAAGCCCATTCCTTCAGAAATGTTGAATGGAAACTTTTGAGATATTAAATAATGAAATTTTTAATTAAGAGTTTTATTAATAGATTTTCGCCCTAACTTTCATAATCACCTATCTCTGTGCCTGGAGTGTTTGGAGTTGAACTTTCATTTGTCTAAGATGGTTGAGCCTCAAATACTTCAACAGAACATTCGATATAGGAATAAAAAATATCTTATTATGGTTAATTAGCATAAATTGAGGGAACGGATTTCGGAGAGAATTTCGGCTTTGAAAAGGCTTCTTCTGCTCTGTATGCAAAGGTATGTATCAACAACAGCATTAGATTAACAAATTAGCATAAAAAGAAATAGACTTCATCAGAATCATTGTTCAATCCCGAATAACTCCAGCAACCTTCTTTTCAGTTTTCAAGCACAATTGTACAGCACTGTATCTATTTACAACTGATGCAGCTAAACCAGAGAAGCCTCAGGTGTGGCCATTATTCTCGTTCAGTATATGGAAGTGTGGTGCTACAACATTGCTATATTATTTTAATCTTAAATTATAGAGGTTATTTTTGGAACTATAATGTACTAGGATGCTGTGCCATATTAACAGAAGAGGCTGACAGAAGCCAAAGCCTTTCATTTGGGATTAATAGTGTTTTTGTAGTATATGCTGTGCATTTGTCAGTCTTATTCAAGGTGGGTCAACATGCCCCCAAGCATTACATCATCTGTCCTTTATATCTGCAGACATTATAACCTTTTAGTGGACTTACTTAGTTTTATTACATCTTCTTTCTCTGACTGCATATTCTTTTAAATCTGTATCATGAGATTATGCAGGGCAGGTTTTTATTAGATTTTGACCACATAAAAACATGTAGAATCCTTTTAAGTAATTGAATAAATTAAATTTAATATATAAAAACATTTTTAAAAAGTGTAAATTTAACTAGGCCTAGAACTTTAAAATACATATTATGTTTCAAATTAATAAAAAACTAATTGTGGTTATATTTTGCCCCCACATTTTGAATTACAGTTGCACTTTTGCTCAGAGCCTCCATTAGCCTACTTTCTGACACTGGCATCAGTAATAATGTCCATTATTATTACCCAGGAAAAAGAGATCCTGTTAAATTACATATATGTAATTTACGTTCATGTAGCATGTTGTCACAGAATATGGGGAAAGTTGTCACAATGAGAACCATATGCTTGATCTGAAACACTGCACTAAAAGCATGTGACAATTTGCCCCGGCCTAGCATTCGCTGAGTAAATTGTCCTAAACTTGATAATACTGAACTTGACCTTAAAGTATACCAAGGGGGGTTTATTCTATTTACTTTTTTTCCTTTTTTTTTCTTTTTCTTTTTTTTTTACATTTACGCGTTTGGTAGACAGTTTTATCCAAAGCAACTTGCACTGCATTTAAGGTATTACATATATTTGAGCATTTCTTGCTTTCCTTGGGAATCGAACCCATAACCTTGCCGTTGGGTGTTCGCTACTGTTCGAGTAACCGCAAGTTTACAATATGACTGGGGATTTAATCTGACGGATATAATAACCAAATTATGTACTAACTGAATACAATTTTGAACAAAATGCTTAAAACCAACACTGCAAAGAAAACAACATTTTAGTTAGCCTACTCCCCTTGTGACAACTAGCCCCGGTTATGTACAACGCTGCCACGCTAATTTGAAAGTTACTGAACACAAACATTAACATAAAGGCCAGTAGGTTTTGGTGGGATGGTAAGACTTGTTTGGCTCACCCTCAACAATGTTCCAGTGCAGCCTGCGGCTATCCAATGAGAGCCCAGCCCTCCTCCCCCTGCTCTCCTCTCCTCTCCCGCCTCCTCCGCGAGCTCTCATCTCTCCGCTCCGCGTGCAGCCAGTGACTGCTGCTGTCTCGCGGCGTTTGGAGGTCTTGCAGGCGCGCTGTATGGATGCTGAAGCTTTGGCGCTGCTGTAAACGCGACACGGAATCAACATGTCCAACCCTCCGCACGACCCGTTCTACTCGTCCCCTTTCGGACCGTTCTACCGGAGACATTCACCGTACATGGTGCAGCCTGAGTACAGAATCTATGAGATGAACAAACGACTCCAATCCCGGACAGAGGTGAGTTTGGCATTGCTCCACATGAGACAGTGACAGCTGTAGTTTGGGAAAAGTTATGTTGGCCAGTGCATTTGCAAAATGATTTTAATTATTTCCTAATTGGACAAAACTGAGAGCGGGAACTTCAGTGATCAGACTATATCTGTGTGACTTTGTGAGCACTGTAAGTTTCATAGATGCGCCGTGCATATTGATAATGCTGAGTGCATCATATTGCTCGGATTACTTAAGTAGATCTATTCGGGACAGTGATTCCTAAAAATTCCAGTGCACTTCAATGGAATGATTTCCAACTACGAGAAAACAGATGTGCGTTTTTATAAACATTTTCAGAACATAATGCACATTTAGAAGCTTTCTCAAGCATTTTTATGAATTCACATCATTTAGGCACTGTGTACAAAAGCAACATAAGCATCCACTTTGATCACTAATTAAAATCCACGTGGAGGCTGTGAGTTAATGAACAGCGCACGAGCGCAGAGCAATGATGCTCTTCTCCCAGAGCAACAACTGTTTTAAATAAAGATTTAAAATGAACTTCAACAATAAAAACTATACAAGCGTTTCTACTAATAAACTGATTGATAATTTAAAGGATAAAGGAAATGAGTTAAAAGTGTGAAAGATGCCAAAAGCACTTTATGGTAAACAGAAGCATTTGATTTGCTATAAAAGAGAAAATGAATAGTCCAACAAACTTTCCGCAAAAGCAATATCAGCATTGGACTGAAGAACATTACTTGATTTTAGTAATTTAGATTCATTCAAAAATTCAACATCTGCCTGTTATCATTCCCACCAAAAAGATGTTCTTAATAATTAGGCTACTGTAGTCAAATGCTGAAAATTCAAGGTAACATGATGGAATATGACTTTTGTAAATTTGAATTTGTTGTTCACATTCACATTTAGCAGATTAAATCAAAAATCAAAGATTATTCATCAAATTTTTATGTAGCAACACAAAATATTTTAACCTTCATCAAGCATTTAACCTCAGATCAGTTTTATATAGACGCACACAGACCTTAGTAACGGTGAAAACAAGCAAGCATAATAAGATTTTAGCATCACCACACAAAAGAACAGTGACAACCAAAATCATAAATAAATTCCAAAAACAGTAAAACAATAATCCTATAATAGTAAACACATCATTTATTTATTCTGCAGTGCATGCTGAGGACTCGCATATACACTTAGTAAATCAGCAGTATTGTTCGATATTAAGTTTATTCGAACAACTCTGTAGTTGAGGGAATATTGTTGGTCTAACATGTGCTTTAATGTAGATTCAAAGTCATTCTCGTTTCCTAATATCTGTGACTCAGAAAACCCATATGCTGGATGAAATGTAATTGCCTGCTTGCTTTTTTCTTCTTTTTTTAACAGTAAAATCAGTTTAATCACAACAAAACATGGACTGTATGTACTTGAAACACCCCTTACCCTTTTTATTGTACTTTTAAAATAATACAGTAAAATTGCTGCAAATATTGGCTGTAAATATTTGTGCTGTGATACACAGACATGTCTGTAATCCTGATCCAAATGGAAAATAGTTTTCTTCAAAGATCTGCTGGTTGCAGTGCAAGTCTGCCCACAAATTCCCCTTGGGTCTCCGCTTGCAACTTCTACCTCCTCAAACCTTCTCCGAATTCCACTCACCTGTCAAAAACCAAGATAAATAATTGCAGCATTTATTGTTATCACAATCTGTCATACCCATTTGTGAACTTTTGACAATTTTCCCTTGAAAAACAGCATTAAATACACTAATGAAGTGCACTGTCGCAGTTCTGGCAGGTGAGCTTCTGCTCATGTGTTTGATGGAGGTGTTGTAACTTTAAGGAGACCTGGGCTAAATGGAACAACATCATGAATAATGCATAAGCAGCAGCGGCCCAAACCCTGAAGACTTCCACTCTGAAACGCCACTTACCAAACAGCCCATATTAAACATGTGCCAATATATCATTTTAATCTTCACAACCTCACTTTGGCATAAAAGGGCATTTGCTAAGATTAAATCTACATGAGTGATTGATCTTGATAAGATATTTCATTGTGAGGGTAACAGTGAGTTTAGTTGACAAATGTGATTTGCTTCTGGAAACTGTTGCAATCTGGAACTCAAAAGGAGCAAAGAGAGAAAGTATAAAGATTTAAAAGTATAAAGATTTAAAAAAAAAAATGTTTTAAATTAGTGTTATAATTTAATTAAATTTATCACTCATCAATGTTTCCAAAACAAATTGTTATTGGAATCAATAATTGACTCACTCAAATAACTGCTTTGTATCACAGCAGTCAGTTCATGTAGCGACTAATAATCTCGCTTGCTGTTCTATACCTGTAAAATTTGCTACCTCAAATGTTTTCTTGAATCTTTGAATTTTGCATAGGTTGGTGGGCTTAAATAAACAAACATCTCTGCTCTGCGCACACAAATCCATATGGCAGATGGTAGAAATGTTTATAAAAGTCTGATATCTGGTATTCTTTTTGCAAATTGTAGCACGTATAGGTCTAGCGCCTTGCCACAGCGGCATAATAACGCAACTCTATTGCTGATATCTTTGCGAACAGTGAACGCAGTATTTATTAGCCAAGCACGCTGATGTGCATTTGAAGCCAGTGGTAATTTAGCACCGATTTTACAAGGGAGAGTTCCCCCCACAGCCATCCATCATGTAGACATGCAGACTTTCTTAGTTTAAGAGCTTTAGGCAAACACTGAAACAACAGGGGAGCGCAGTGCTAAAGTAGCCACTGTCAAACCAAGTGTTTAATAACCACTTGGCTCTATATTTCTCTGCATCAGTCATTTAATGACTGTACATTAAAGCTAGCTAATTGATGTATTAGCACCTAAAACATTGGAATTACGCTTCATGTTGCACATCACATGACTGGAGTGAAAGTAGAATTGGACAAAAGCAGGAAGGAGCTCAGGAAAGCTAGACAAGAGGGCTCAAGCGTCCCGACTCTTGACTCGAGAGTTCTCAGTACAGAAGCTGGTGATTGATGTATTTTATTGTCCAGAGGCTAAAAATGTTCAGCCCATTTTCTGGCAGCAAACTAACTTCAGAGCAGATCAGTTAAGACTGTTGCGTTTTAAAGATCGTCAGAGAGTTTGTCAAGAAATTGATATTTTAAATATTCTGTTTAAATGCTTTCTCCAATCCCAGCTTAATATGTAAAAGATGTATCATTCATTGGTTGATAAATAATGTGATTCTGTGATGCTATCAAATAATCTGTTAGATCTAGATCTTCAAGTCAAAAGTGAAGTTTTTTGCTGTTAATATGAATATGTTAGCCTTATTAAAGGTTATTTATAAGCTTGTTTGTTGACAAATTTTGCATTTAGAAGAAAAATGCATTCAAAATTTAGTTTCTCTTTACAGATCAATGATTTTAAGATTGGACAGATTTTGCATTCAAATGCTTTCTAGAATCTGAAGCATCCCACCCCAATAAAAGCTGCTGAAACTGAGGCTGAAACCAGTCGATTGTTCATGCATTTACTATGTTCTGTATGGCAAATGACACATAGTGCACTATGTAAGGGATAGGGAGCGATTCACATAGTTATACATGCTTTCTATTGGTGTGAATGAAGTCTGGTTTCGTGTCAATGTGAAGCAAACCTCTTTTTTTTCTGTAGTAACAGTTTCAAATCTAAAGGGGGAGGCTATGAGACTTATCGAATTCAGATAAATAAAAATGGGCCTTTGACAGGCTGACAAGTTAATGAAATGCTTTTGTAAAACGCTATTTTTAAAAAAGGGAATGACCCACTCAATATATTCTGCCCTGACTTCCTGTTTGAGTTTCAATTTTGTTAACATGTTGAATAACTGTGTGCATCTTTATTTGACCCTCTAACTCTAGCACTCTCTATTCTAATCCTGTTAAAAAAAAAAAAAAAAAAAAATACTTGCCCCTTTTAGACTTGCACTCTATTGAATTACTGAAAAAAAAACCTGAAAAAAAAAAAAAAACAGGTCTAATAAAATCAGTTTTTAAATGGTATGGGTCACCACTTGATGAGATCACATGACCAGATAAATACTACACTCTCAGAAAGAAAAGTTACAGAAGCTGTTACTGGGGAGGTACCCTTTCAAAAGGAATTAATATGTACAGTACCTTTAAGGATACAAAACAGGTGTACCTTTTGAAAGTGTACTTTCCACATTCTATCTCTAGTGGCAGATTTTACACCTGTTTTTTCTAAGAGTGTATCAAAAACTGTATGTACTGTACACCAAGATGGTTCACTCATATTACTATGTATGGGAGAAAGTATAAAGCACAATATTAAAGAATAAGTAACACCTTATAAATGTAAAAAAAAAAAATTCATCACATCATCACAGCTGCTGTTAGAAGTTTTAGAAGTTCATGTCAGATTTTGTTGCTAATTTAAAATATGTTATTTAAATGTGGTTTTTGCAAGCAGGTTTTTTTTTTTTTTTTTTGAGTAGTTGGCATATGTTGACTTCATTATCCTGCTGTTTTTGGGCACTTTCACTTGCAGAAAAATTAACCATGGCTGACTGTGAACAGAACAATTATACAATAGCATGCTTTTGCATTATTCTGCATCCATGCCGTTCAGTCTGTTTTTATCAGCCTGTGCAACATAAACCAAAAAATAGAGTGCTTTTTACATTTAATAGAAGTCATATCGAGTTTTGTACTCTTTTAAACATGCATATGTACATGTTTCCTTGAGGCCTGCATGCTGAAAGAGCATCAAACATGTTTGCTGCCATTTGAAAGGTTTGCTGGATAACCTGCCACATAAGCATATGCAAATAAGCATGCTGGTTAAGATTCAGAGGAGGAGTTTCATCAACCTCAGCTGGTATAAACTCATTAGCATAACACTTCTTAATATTCACAGGCTCTGAAAGAGTGCAAAAAAGGAGAGGTCACTAAGAAGACAACAAATGAAAGGCAAGCTTTATTAATCTGTCTAATGGTTTTGGAATGGGATGCGTTTATGCAAAGGATCCGTGCGAGTTCACAGCGGTGTTTCGTTTTGATCTGAGCACGATCGATAATGCATTTCACTGTGGAGAAACTCAGTCTCAAAGTCCTCGAGGTAAACCAATCATTTCAGCTCCTCCACAGTCCCATAAGAGCCTAAAATGGCACCGAATGGCAAATCAGTCTAACCATGTCCATCATCATTTATATTACATGCTGCCTAATTGATTTTGTAGGAAGCAGGTGATGGACAATGGATCGTGTTTTAAGAGCACATGATAAGTCTAGCATAAATTGATGTGTCCAAATTGACAAGTTTTGTTAAGCAGTCAGCCGAATAGGATTGAGAAATATCTTATTTCACTATCAATAAAGACATTATTTTCTTTTTTATTGGTAGCAGTGGACCTAAAAACACTATTTCGCACTCTCTATGGGATGAGGATAACGTATAAACCTCTTATCAATTGGCTGCATTATGTAATAACAGGTTATGGGGTCCCAGCTGATATGTGACATATATTACATTAAAAACAAAACAGAAGTAAAAAAAAAAAAATGTATTCTCTGGAACAATAAGGTGGCGTTTAAACTGGCAGGATACTAGGACAATAGTCCCACCTTTTTCCTGCGGCTTTCCCAAAGTTCCTTCCAGGCTACACTGTTGCGCTGATAACAGATAAAGAGGGATCGCCCATTTTTACCAACTTCCTGTTTTCAGACTTTTTCTGTACAGATCATATTTTTGATTCCTTTTGTCCAGCCCTGAGCGATGATGTTTTTGAGGAGCCTAGGGCGTGTTATCACCGATAAAACATCAAGTTCTCAGCTGTAAGTGTTCTGCATGGGTTGGTTTTTTACTGCACTAGCTTCATCAATATTTGGATGGGTTGTGAACCTACTCTGTTAAAAAAAGGCATGTGCTGGTTAGGTATATTATGAAATGTTATTATAACTTAAAATAACTGCTTTCTGTTTTAATATATTTTAAAATATACTTAATTCTTGTGATGGCAAAGCTGAATTTTCAGCAGGTAGCCTATTAATCCAGTCTTCGGTGTCACATGATCCTTCAAAAATCTTCTAATATGCTGATTTGTTGCTCAAGAAACATAACTTTGTTGAAAACAGCTGTTTGATTTAACATTTCTGCCTTATTTCACTTGCATAATTCAGATCATGTGCACTTAACCTTATAACAGAGCCAACTATTGTTGAAATTCAGATGTTCTTAAAACAACAGCAAAACAAGGACAAGCAGGCGAGAATAGCTTGCTTAAAAATACCCATCGATGTTGTTTATACTGTCATTGTTTACTAAAATGAGGTATCATGAATCGATGCATGAATTGTTTACGTGCTTACTGCCATTTCTACCACAGTTTTGGCTTGTTTACATCGTTAGTATTCCCTGAGATCTGTCGGCGGCTGTCACTGATATGTAGGAGGAAGAAGTTCAACAGCAGTTGTACAAACCCTGCGCGTGATTGCCCACACACAGCTCTGTTCAGCTCATCAAAGACCTTGTGTACATTTCATGAGTCCTGAAAGGTGAGTCTAAATGGAGTCTGCCTGGCTGAGGACTTTTTAAATGTCAGTTCGCAGATGTGGATATATAAGGACAATTTACACCAATTCCCATGTCGCATGAACGATTAGGTTGCCTTCAGCACAGTACCATTCAAAACAGAAATGTTGATACTTCTCGTAGTACTATTAAGGCTAGATCACACTGCCTCTAAATAAAATCAATATTCCAGCCATTCTGAAACTGACTGCTGGATTTAGGTGGTTAGGAAACACAACAAACAAACACTAACAGGAAGAACACTCTGATCCAGTGCAGCAACAACCGTTGGCTCTAAACTCGCATTTAAATTATTAAACAAAAACTAGTATGAGGAAATATATTGTAATAAATTGTTATTTTATTATTAATATTATAAAAGTAAATAAAATATTACAATTAGTGCTGTCAAACCATTAATTGCAATTAATCGCATCCAAAATAAAAGTTTTTGTTTACATAATATATGTATGTGTATCGTGTATATTTATTATTTATATATATATAATATAATACATTGTTTTTGTATATTAAATATACTTATTTATAATTTTTATTTAAATAAAAACTTTTATTTTGGATGCGATTTATCGTTAGACAGCGCTAATTACAATAAATCTAAATATTCTAACAAAACCAAATAAAACAAAAACCAACAAAAAAAAAAAATACTATAAATGTGCTCTACAATACTAGCAAAAACTAAACAGGATTACAGTAAAATTACTGTAGTTTATGAATTTTCATTTAATTATGGATGATTTTAATTACTTAACATCCTTAGCTTGATTATTGACTTGAAATATCTAGTTGCAATGTCCAGTTATAGATAGAACAAACTGTTGTTGATTCAGTTATATTATTTACCTTATATTGTTTATTTGTTTACACTTTATTTTAAGGACCAATTCTCACTATTAACCAGTTACTTATTATCATGCATATTACTAGCATATTTGGTTTATTAGTACTTATAAAGCACATATTTATGCCTTATTCTGCATGACCATATTTTAGATCCATTAATCCGACCATAATACCTAAACTTAACAACTACCTTACTAATAAGCAGTAAATTAGGAGCTTGTTCTGGGAGAACCTGTATATTAGTGTGTGTGTGTGTGTGTGTGTGTGTGTGTGTGTGTGTGTGTGTGTGTGTGTGTGTGTGTGTGTGCGTGTGCGTGTGCATGTGAAAAGTATACATATCAGTTACTTGGTGTGTGCACAATATGTGTTGGAAAAAGCAGCCGCTATTGTTATTTACCAAGGATATGGGACGTTGTTGTCTCTCTAAGCTCTTGGATCTAGCATAAATCCGAGCTGCTTGGCCCCTGCGGAGCGGTGACTGGGTCGAGAGCCACCATTGGCACATTGATGAATCCCTTTAGACATTCCAATCAATACGGCTTTATCTTCAGGCAACCCGTGCAGACGCCCATGTTAGTTCACCAGAGGTCCTGAAGGACTGATCGGTGCGCTGTACATCAAAGCTCACTATCAGCTATAGCACGCTAGACAGTTACAATCAGCACTAAAGGCAGGAACCTCTCATTTTCTATGTCAGCTACAGATTACTGATCTATAGCCAGCTCTCCCTTGGCTGCAGTGTTATATGTCATCTTTATCAAACATGATCTATGTCTCTGAAATGCAGCAGCTTTGGTTTATTCCATCAGTCAGTCAAGAGCAAAATATATATATATATATATATAAGAACAGCGCAACAGGGATGCACAGATTTATCATTTTAAATGTAAATCACATCACTAGGGAACTACGGTACAGTATAAGAAATGATCCTATTTAACAGTTTAAAAAAGGCACATTTTTGGCACATCACATACCTTCACGCAGGTTTACAGATACTGTTTGCGAGGGCTGCTGAGGCATTAAATAGGGTTAATTAGTGCAAATGGGCAATCAGATTTCCTATTGATTGTGACAGTACAGATTGCCTTCCAGATAAATGAAATCCTATAACTCTGAGTCCTGCTGCAGATACTGATAATGCTGTTAGCGGCCATTAATGCTCTTCCGTAATTAGCTTATATCAAAGTAATTAAAACAATGACAGTGTAAAGTAATTACGTTACATGCTAACTCAATATTCCGTCTGTGTTATCTCAACCTATATGCTCGATATCTTGTTTGCAGAGTATAATGAAGGGTCCTTTCAACATTTTTGAACATGTGGGTCATTGTATTCATTATGTCCAAAAGTGATTTCACAGAATGACTCCGTTGACTGTGATTTACAAGGGCTAAAAATATGATAGATTATATAATCATGAGTTATATTGTAAAACTTAAATTGTAAAATTTATAGTAGTCTTATTGACACAAGACCTGTCTTTTTAGACTGGACTATAATAAACAGAATGAATGTTCTTAAACATTAGATCTCCATCACAGTTATTCATCAGGACCTAATTTTGAGGTCAGAGGTCCTTGGTGCTGAGGAGGTCATTGGTGGTGACTGTACAGTAAGATGGATCCCCCCGCGCACGGGCCATTGATCATCAGGAAGATGTTAGAGTGGAGAAGATCAATGTACACTCAAAGAGAGCAGTCAACACCTGCTGATACAAACACTGTTTGATAAGCTCAGCTCAAGAGCACCCATCAATGAGCTGCAAAGAGATATTGAACTGAAAAGGAGCTCAGAGAGTTGTGGGATTTCAATCACCACTACATTGACGCTGTACATTGTGATGTGATGTGGCTGAAAAAGGAGACGATACTTACCCAAGTCAGTCAGATACAGGCCAACAATGTCTGTTTTTCAGACCTTAAAGGGGGTAAGAGTGAATAAAATCAGTCAGTTTTAGGACTGGGGTAATAATATGGATTACTCAATTTGAATCAGTCTTCATTTTGATTAAAGATTATGAATGCTTATATTTTATTATATTTAATGCTTTATATTTTTTTTTTGTCTGTGCTGTTTTCAGTTCAGAAGCATTAACAAAACTTCACTTAACATTTTGTGTAGCCCGCATTTTATCCAGTAATTAAAATATGCTTTGTGTATTGTTTTTTAATATGAAACATAGCCATATCTTTTGAATTCTGTCAATTTTATTATGAAATTTAAACATTTGGCACTCTTTAACATCACCGTAGCCACCTCAGTTCAATCAGCAGCATGGAAGCCATTTCAACCAATCATCTCTTTCCCTTTTCTACTAGTTTTAGCACAAAATAAACATAAATGAACATCAGAAATCAACCAACAATGTTCAAAAACACTAACAAAAATCTTTAATAAACCATGTAATCATGCAATCAGTGTTCCAGCTGTGAAAATAAAACAGTAACACAAATTATAAATAATTATCTCAAAAAAGGCAAAATGTCCATCGCTAAAAATAAAATGACTCTAGATAGGTGCATTTTGATTCCTATATGCAGTAGATAACATATTCATTATATTCTTACTTAACCTGTTAGTGATGTTTCATTTATTGTATATTTGAATAAGTCTGTCATATTTTAATTATTTAAACAAATTAGACAACAAAAAAGACAGTTTTTTATTTGAATGTTGATCTTAAAATAAATATCAACTCTTTTGTTAATTTTAACCTTTAATATTATAGTAATGTACCATAGTAATTTATAATAGTCTACAGCAGTTATCCTTAATATATACATACTTGACTTTAAGGTTGTTTTAACTCAAAGCTTTGTCAACCCACAAGAGGCCAAGATGGGAAAAAAGGTAAAAACGAAGAAAGCAGGATTATCTGATGAAGTCATGCATCCTGCTGAGTGTGACTACAAGGTTTAATCACACACACAAACACACATTCACTTACTCACAACACATACACAAGTAGAAAGCAAGGGAAAGACTTTTAGCCAAAACTGTGTGTCATGAGTGATAGTGTTGTGCTAATAAACAGCTGTGTTGGACAACATCAGCCTCCTGCCTTATTGAATGGAAAAATGATCACCGTTGTCAAAACTGATCACTCACTTACAGTGACTAAGACGGCAGGTTGTAATAGGGCACTGACTCACTCCCAAAACACAGAGCAGATGAGGCTGCTTCCTCCACGCTTGAAACAGCGCTTCTCGAATACGGGATGCGGGACTAGAGGTCTCCTGGGTCGGCCACTATACAATGTGACGCTGCCTGAAGTCGACAGCCCTAATTGTAAACATCTGAGAGGGCTTGTGATCTGTCACCAGGCAACATCGGCTAGATGGCAACATTGGCCTAAACGACGTCTGTTAGAATCAGAGCTCTGTCAATCACAGGATGCCGCGGAGCCTAATTTTACATACGCTGAGTATGTTCACAGCTAGTGTGCCATCTGATGTAGTGGCTTTAATTTAATTCAAATCAATTAGCGAATCTTTCCATTAGCAGTGGATTTGGAGGATCTAGGTGCCCTGAATGTACATTATTTATAATGAATTTTGTTGTTATTTTCGACTTTTAATAACAGTGCGCCAGTGCTCTCTACATCACCTTTAATCTTTAATTAAGGAAAACTTGCATTTATAAGCACTGAGCTCATGTAATTTGAATGCTAGATCGCAGAATGGTCCCAAAATGAGATTTTAGGAGAAAAGAGCAAGACAGTAGGGAAGGTATAGGCCTAGGCTATTCTAAACTGATTCTCTCATGGTCACAAGAAAGCAAGTGTTAGGGGATTCTCTGTTTATTAATTATGAATGCTAATTCAAAAAGCACACAGAGGTACATGTCAATGGATGATTACATTAATGTTAACAAACACAAGAAATGACATAAGCATAAATTATAATTTTTTTTTAGTGATGTTGAGAAGGGCTGTGCTGCTTAATATTTTTGTAGAAACTCTTTTTTCAGGATTCTTATCATGTGCAAAAGAACAGCATTTATTTGAAATGGTAGGAATGTAACTATTTACTCAACTCACGATTCGATATGATTCACGATATGATTTTCTCATTATTTTTTTTTTTAACAAAATGAGATTTAAGACAAGTTATGAATGAAAAGGTGTCCTTTTACTATTTCTCAGACAAAATACTGCACATTTGACACAGAATGGTCTAACTTTAGCTTTTTGACACTATATTACGTATAACATCTGAATGAAACAGAAACAGCAGACGGGCTGAATGAGAACGTAAATTCACTCTCTGCCAGCAGGGGTCACTTATGGAACAGTGGCAATACAGCCTTTCCTTGTTTATCTCTGTAAACAAAGCAGCTGCGCTTATTAAAACTACTTCAATGTGCATTAAACAGATGAAAGATGAAAAGAAAATACCATCTTAACTTTTCTGTAGAAGGTTATATCCCCTCAAAAATACATTCTTATAAACTCCCACCCCCAAACAATCTCAACCGACTTGAATTGTCACATACAGTAGGCTATTTGTGTCGATTTTCAACTGGCTCGGGATGCATCGTTACATCTCTATGAAATGGTAATCTTTAGTAACGTTATGATTGTCTTTACTGCCACTTTTGATCAATTTAATGCATCCTTACTGAATAAAACTATTAATAAAAATAAAAAAAATTATTGACGGAAGCATATTAATCACAAAGATGAGTTGAGCTATACACAAAATATTCCTTTTTTTTTTCATTTTTACTTCTATTAAATAGACTTGTAAGAATGACAAAGCATATCACACAGTATAATTAACTCCCATTAATTAACTGTGACTCTTCTTCTTTCCCAGGAGAGTGATAGTCTGTGGTGGGATGCATTTGCTACAGAGTTCTTTGAGGAGGACGCTACATTGACCGTTGCCTTCTGCCTGGAGGATGGACCAAAAAGATACAGTAAGATTTAAGCTTTTATCTTGTGCCAGTGTCGTCTTGTCTGCAAATTTGCTTGTACTGGTGCCAGTTAAAACCAGGCTTGACGGTGCATGACTGTGTCTATGGAGTCTGGAAATGCAGAAGGTAATGATCCATAAAAATCTGTAGATGACTTTGAATCAACTAAATCCAGCAGATCTTATTGACTTTTATTGGTCTTCCAGGAAATAAGTTCCCTAAACGTCCCATAAAAACAAAACAGTGGTTAATGGCCTTCCAACTCACTATGGAGAAGTAGACTAAGAAAGTGTTGTAATTGGTAAACTGACTTGCAAGATTCATATCTGTGAATTATTTTACCTGCAGCTCTGCCAGAATTTGTCTAAACACCTTGAAAAGCATGAGAGAGTAATTGTTTGCAGTGAGCTCCCTAATGTAGTTTTGGCTGCATTTGCCATAGCTCTGCTAGCTTGTTCATTTTTTTCCCTTTTCTGCACACTTTCCCTATCTTTCTTTCTGATGATTTGAGCTGTGTTGCCTGTCCTTATTGAGTTCTCTGCTTTTGGTTAGTCATGCAGAACACTCTGTCTGTTGCAAAGAACGTGTGAGTCAAACATTCACTGAAGCCCCCTCCTTTTCCGGGGGTCTTTGTAGTGCTTCATAGATTCAGAAATATATACTTTTATTATGCAAAATGAATATGCCACTGGACTGTGGGGAGCATTACAATAGCCTCAGCTTTAGCCTCTTTTCAAGACATGGCAGTTTATTTTTCTTCATTTGGTGAAGTTTGAATAGTTTTAATTGAACAAAGGCATAAATTCAAACAATAAAATGTTTAATTTGTCATTTAAAATGTCATTTCAGATGACAAGTTTCAAAGGGTTCTTCTTTGTATGTTAATTCTACATTTCAGCATGTAATATTTTGTAATTCTCACATACACCATTTAAAAGTGGAAAGACCAAAGCTTGCATTGGCTCTGGAGCCCCATAGGGAACCAATCCTCCATATCGATTGAGGAGGGAGTTCAGTCCGTCTCTTGTGACAGCTCATCTTTAGTCTTCAGAAATGACTCCTCTTAGTTTCAGCCACAAACATACACCCTCACTCCATCACTGTCACTCACACACAAACACAAGCGCTGCATACTACATTTGCTCGGGCCTTTTTTAAATTTCCCAGTCCTCACTCCACCAAGCATCATTAGGGATTTTCTGCATCGGTGTAGCCTCACATCAGTATGCTTGTTTTATTCTTGCTTGTCTTTGTATGACATGTTTACAGTAATCACTGTTCAGGTTCCATTGAGTAACTCATTCCTCTGCTTTACATTTCAAGACATCAGATCAAGGATAATCTAATCCACTTTTTGTTCAGCATGTCCTGATTTAATGTATTTACCTGTTTATGAATTATTTATTTGAAATAAGGTCATATCGCACACATCCAATGTCGCATTTTTAATGCACCCTCTGGAATACTTGATTCTGTGTCCATTAACCTGTAGAATTGATTTGTTGTCCAAGGTAACCTTAGCGGAAGCTGTAAAATAATCTACAAGTAAACTAATAAAAAATGTACATTTATCTGTTTATTTGGTCAGTAGCCAAGTAATAAACAGGATAATGTACGGTCAACAGCCAGTCATTATTGCAAATAAACCAAAAACAAGTGATAATTGTACATTATCTAACTCTAATTTTGCAATTCTTAGGTCTAAATTTGATGTCATATTGAAATGATTTCTATATTATGTTTTTATATGATGTTAAAAAAATAGAATATTTTCAGCATAGTTTAAGCTAGAAAATATCGGTTAGACAATTATTCTGCATTAAATTAAACATAAAATGTTCCTTTACCTTTCCATTTTACTTTAAAAAAATTTTCCCTAATGCTTCTATTAAGGAGATTAACAAAAAAAAAAAAACACCCACTCTACAAACATATATTTGACTTTATTTATTTAAAGGAGACATATTTACCGGATGTCACCAGAATGTGTCTGTGAAGTTTCAGCTCAAGATACTACACAGATAATTTATTACATTATTTTGAAAATGAGTGGAAGCAGAAACTGTTTTTTGGGCCTGTCTCTTTAAATGCAAATGAGCTGCTGCTCCCCATCCCCATTTCCAGAATAGAGCTGTGCCATTACAGCCCGTACCTGCTAAAAAACATCTGTTTTGGTTCTGATTATGATTTATCACACTGAAATAATGCATTTTAAAGCCATATTAGTTTAAACTTCTGATATACGGTTTTCTGAGTGCACACATCCAAAGCATAGAAACAGAAAGTGGCGGTCACAGCATGTGAATACTAAACTAAGTTCTCATTCACACACAAGTTTATGTCAAAACACCCATGAGTTACAAAAGCAGTGGATTATGTCTGTAAGGGTAAACTGCTGGGAAATATATTGCATGTTTATTTTAGATCTATGTGGTGGCAGCAATGCACAGTAAATAAATCAATAAATCCACTTCTCTGTTGTTTCCTCTGAGGCTGGGACAGAATAGTTAGCATGTTTTGCTCAAACTTTCGCCATGGCATTAGAACTGGTACTGCTTGCAAAATCAAAATGACCGCGCCGTGGGTGGAAACGTACAGATTAAGGGGCAGTAATATTATAATGAGATCCCTTTGCCACGTCACCAAGGAAAAGAAATCTGACGCGCTGGGTTAATCTTTTTCACGTTTCCTTGCTTGGTAGATGCACCGGGGACCTGATTATAGCACTGTCAGATTTCCATGATATGTCACCTTTAAAAATAGTGACGTTTCTGCCAACTTCAAGGCCTTCATTACTCACCCGAAAACGATTATTTATTTACTCTATTTATTTTACGTTCGTAGTTCCCTAGATGCCTGGTCACATTGCATTTTAAGAGCTGTTTCAAAAAAAGAAAGGTTCCTAATGGTTGTTAAAACTATTACCCATTAAAAATGGGCATAGCTGAATAAATGAAATTAAAAACCTAACATGATTACAATTAACTCTCTTCATAGTTATGAAAACCCTGATTCTTTCAAGTACTAAGAAATCTCCTCAGACCATTTCGAAACATATAAAATATCCCTTTCAAGCATAAAACAAGAAGCATTGAAGTTTAAGAGACAAGGACTTTACACTTATATTCACAAACGTATACTGTATGATAAGATGTGGGCGTTATTTCACCACAGTACCATTGCGGATGGATGGATGGATAATGGATTGATTATTGAAATGCATTAGTTTAAATGGCCTCACATTCTCCTTCTCTTTTCTCTTTCTCTCATTCTCACTCTCCAGGACTGAAGCTTAGTCTAACTTGTTCTTCTATGTCTGTTCTCATTTCTTGTCTCCTGAAGTGATAAAAGATTAGTTTCTCCATTGAATGTTTCTCTGCATATCTAATTCAAATATTTTTTTTATAAATAATACATCTATAAAAAAAGTAAGAAAATATTTTACACAATATGTTATTTTTATGTATATTAGGTTAGCTTAGTAATATTAGTTACCATTAGACTCCATTGAAATCAATAGTGGGTCAAGTCCCTTGTGTGCCTCACATGAGTGTGTGGAGCGTGGAGCTGTATCGATGTAGACCGTTCTGAATCAGCCACTTATGCGATTCCATTTCAGTTAGGATTTTGTCTCAGAAGGCAGCTGCCTATGTAGGCTACAGACAGCAGCCCGCTCGCTTTGAAATAGGACTTACAATGTGGTTTGGCATGTACCACCCTAGCCACCTGAAGATAGGAACCTTTCAAATCAACATTTTAGCTCATTGATCTTCGGCACCCAAACCTGAACGCAGGACCATATTCTGTACAGCCTGTTTCTGTAGGTGATTTCTGAAATACTGTGAAGTGCTTTAGTTCAGTATTTTCTTCACATCTCTCCTCATGGACATTATTAGCGGGGGAATAATTAATATCTGAACTGAAACACTGTTCTTGTTTTGGGTTGAGGCGAGGAGAGTTTCAAAGCGTGATGCAATGCCCCTGCAACTAACACCCTAGAAAACTTCCACCACTGAAGCGCAACACTTCATCCGACAATAACAAACAAACCAAAGATGAATTTATTCACAGATTTGGATGAAGACAGTTGGAATCTGTTTTGTTTTTGTTCGCTGTTGTAGAATGGCATCAGTGTCGGTTAAAGTCAAGAAAAACTGAGGATATTAGGCTCATTAATCAGGTTTGAGTTGGACTGAACAAATTTATAAGCTCCAGTAAATTTCCACCGAGAGTTCTGTTTACTGATCTGAGAAACTTAACCAATGTTCCAGTGATCAAATCATGTCTGCATTCTGCCAGATTTCTAGAAAATCACTGCTACTACGCTAAATAGAGCAGTCCAGCGAGCAATGCCCGATTCACTTGTTTGAGTCGGTTCCTTTTAATAAATTGGTCAGCCTGTTTCGCAAATGAGTCTAAAGAGCTAATTTTTTGGAATAAGTCTTTATCTGAATGTGAAGCTTGTGAATGATTCTGTTACAGGTAAAAACATTTTACAGCAAACAATACCAAAACACCAGCAGTGCATGCAAAATTATGTTTTTAGAGATGTACAGTGTAAATTCTTCACTCAATCAAGAATTTGGTTGTGCACATTTTCATTGCTGACCAACAGACAGCTGCTTGGTTTGAAAGTGACTTCTGTGTAAGTTGTGCTCCAAATAACACCTAACTATATACAATAGACAATTGGTTTTCTTTGCTTCCAAAATTTAACAGAAAAGGTCTTTAAGTGGCAGTCCAAAAATTTTGACAGAGTGTAAGGTCAGTGTCTGTAGAAATTTTGCATGTTCAAAGTCTAGGGTGAACGCATCTTTACTGAAAACAACACTGAATGAGATCACACAGTAATCATTCTTTTATTCAAAATCATGAAACTTGATGCATTTTTAAATTTGAAAAATTTAGTTTTTAAATTGACATTCCATTTAATAATGGCAAAACAGCAGCAAGATGCAATGCAACCGCAAAAGACATCAGTCTGCATGTGTACATGTGTACAGCCCATGATACTTTCTCAGACAGATAAACTTGATTTCACAATGGATTAATATGGACTGTAGGCCAGTGAAAGGCTTATATCAATGTTATGAAAATAACAAACAACATATTGATTTTTAAAGCAACTTATAATGTCTTTCACTCCCAGAATAATGTCTTTGAATTATCCTCACTTGGGGGATTTCATCAGCTAATAATGATTCTTTTTGTTGATTATACTCATGCATGTTGAATATGCTATTAATTTGATTTATTAGCATGAAGTTAAGTTAATGAAACATTTTTATCAATTGGCAGTCCTAGATTGCAGACATTTCTTTGGTGGAGAGTCTATTGTTTAAGATGACTTGTGAGGGAAAACACAGCAAAGAGAGACAGAGCGAGCTGTGATTGACAGTGTGGGGGGTTGAGAAGGCTCAGCTGCAGTCCGGCGCTTGCAAAGACAGGTCTCAAAGACTGACAGCCCAAGTTTCAAAACAACTTCGAGATGGTCTCTGTGTGTGTTTGTATGAGCGTTCTCATATGCTGTATCTGCAGGTCTGGATTGATACCGTTAAGATTACAGAGAGATGTTAAATGCATCTGTGCACTGGATGAAGATGTGTATGTGTGTGTGTGTGTGCGTGTGTGTGTGTGTGTGTGTGTGTGGTGGTGTGTGTGTGTGTGTGTGTGTGTGTGTGTGTATGTGTGTGTGTGTGTGCGTGTGCGTGTGTGTCTAATGGCACTGTTTCCAAGCATGTGTGCATATGTGTGGGCAGCAGGAAAAGACAACAGCTGTGTGATAGGATGGGTCTTACTCTGCTCTTCCTGCTGTCTCTCTCTCTCCAACTCCTTATTTAATAACAAAACAATATCAACTGTACTGTATGTCTTAATTCACCTCCGGATCAGCGTCATACTTATGCATGTGCATGTTTCAGAGTGTGCCTGATGCATGCACAGCCATGCAAAATATGCACACACATATCGACGTATAATACAGATAGAGAAACTGTGTCTCTGTCAATCGTGTCATCAAGTAACAGGTTGAGTGTTTACCTTGTCCATTAAAGCTCGGTGAAATGAGCAGGGCACTGTTATTGTTGTGCATGTGTGTGCGTGTGTGTGTTTGTGTTTTACCCAGGAATGGGGGCAGAAATGCAGTCACGCTGCACGGTAGATTTGGTAAATACAGAGTCATGAAAAAATGAGGAGTTATGAGGTACCTGGTGCACTTTTGAGCCCAGAACCTTCCAGAAAGTAAACATGGCCCATGCATAATGAACGAGAGGCGCTCTCCTCTTATATGCTCAGAGACCGTAAGGAAAAGGAAGCTTTGGCACGTAGTTTGTAGACATATACAAACTCTCACAGAGACACATAGCTAGCTATATTGATAATGCATGCATTTGGCCGGGCTCTTTTATAATGGACTAATGTAAATCTAATGGACAGAGAATATGTGTGTTTGTGCCATCAGGATATTAAATGTTTATGTAGCTCTGTTTAACAGAGGTCTCAGGTTAACCTCTAGTATCTTGTTTTCCTTTTCATTCACTCCTGACCAGTGGTGTATTGCAATAATTGTAATAATACTTTGTTTCAATACTTAAGTATTTTTTGGGAGTATCTGTACTTTAATTGAGTTTTTATATTTCAGCCAACTTTTACTTTTACTACTACATTTCCTAATTAAAATGTATAATTTTACTCTGATACATTTCCCCGAAGCATATTCGTTACTTACTACAAATTAATCAGAAGTCAGAAGAACACAGACTGCAGGAACGCAGGTTTGACGTATCAGTGGTCTGGCATCTGCAAGTTAGACTCCTAAAAAACACCTTTGCTTATGTGCAAACAAGTGCGTGCACAACCGCAAATGATTCATTTCCCACTCAAGTCGAGTCTGGGATGTGCGATACAGCATCGTCTGTGATAATATGGTAAGTGTTGTTGTAATGATGTGCTATCTGACATTATCAAGTATATCACCAAATCACACAGAGTGCACCCACGTGATCTATTAGTCTATTAAAACTCAAAATTCCAGGCATTCTAAATTGTAGACGGCGAAAATGCTTCTGTATGCTTTTTTATGTTTATATAATTTAATATAATTAACTTAATCTATATCACACAAAGAGTACCGTTTATCTGCAAATATCAGCATGAACACATTTAATAATCATTTCATACAAGTTCAGTAAAGCTATAAGTGACTTATGTTTTAGACATAATGCATTTTTGTTTTTGCTCAATTTTGCTAACGAAAATAGTTCCAAACAAAGATCACAGCACTGCTTTGCGTCTCTAAGCAATGGACAGTGTTTACTTATTGAATGAATCAGCTTTTTGAACAAATCGGTTGAATAAATGATTCAGTGATTCACTCATTCACTCATTTAAGTCAAATGCTTTGTTTCTGAATGAATCAGCCGTTTGAATGAATCAGTTGAATCTCAATGACTCACTCATTAAAAGTCACTTGTTGCCACCTACTGGCGGTTTTAATTTCAAATTTCGACTACTTTTTCATGTTTTAAATTATTTCAAATATAAATTTATGTTAAAAACAAAACATTATTTATCCATCTGTGACTGCAGGTTAAATGCATCCATGTCCCCTCTGAGATACATAAACTGTAAATATACATAAATGCTTTTTCAGATGCAGATTCCAGAAATGTTTTCTTATGTTGGAATGAAAGACACTAAGTACAGATGAAGTGCTTCTTATTCTCATCCAAAAATACAAAATGAATAAAAAAAGTTAAAACTGAACAAAATCTTGCTACTCAAGCTGTGTATGAACATTATATAACATATATTTATTTGCTTCTTTTTCATTTTGCATTTACTTGTACTTTTACTTTCAATACTTAAGTACATTTAAGAAATAAAAAAAAATACTTTTTGTACTTAAGTACAATAAATATCACATAGTTTAAGACTTTTATTCAAATAATATTCTAAATGGTGACTTCAACTTCTACCAAAGTCATTTTCTGGTAAGATATCTGTACTTTTACTTAAGTATGGCTTTCAGGTACTTTATACACCACTGCTCCTGAACTCCCTCTTTTTGTGTTTTCTGCTGATGCCCCCAAAGTCATGTTGTCCCTGTTGACTGTAACATTTTAAGCAGAAGGAATTGCAACAAATTTGGAGGGGGGAAAATAGGGATAAGATGGCAGATGAAGGGAGAGAAAGCTGACTTTAAATAGAATCAGTCCAATACTGAAAAGGATCAATACAAATATTTGAAAAAGTGAAAGTGAAAAACGAATTACAATTTAAAATAACTGTTTTCTATTTTAATAGATTTTAAAATGCGATTTATTCAACAGCTGAATTTTCAGCAGCCATTCCTCCTGTCTTCATCTTTCAGAAATCATTCTAAAAAAGTAAAAGTAACATTTTATAATTATAAATGTTGAAAACAATTGTGCAATTATTTGAAATAAAAATATTTTGTACTGTCACTTTTGATCAATTTATTGCATTTTTGCTGAATTAAAGTGTTAATTTATTTAAAAAAAAAAATCTTACTGCCCCCAAACTTTTGAACAGTAGCGTATATTAAACTATGTTATCAGTTATCTTGTGCTTCTTCAAAAGTATTAAAATAAACATTAATGGGATAGCTAAGGAACAGTTTTATCTTTGTCCTTGTCTCTTCTTCCATCTTACTCTCTTTTTCTGCACGTCCCATGTTCATCCAACAATTTTAGCTTCTTTTCTACCTGATGTGAGGCTCTGTTCCTAGGCCTGGCATCAGGTGCACACAGTAGTAAAACGCGAGGTTATTTAAACAAACCCGGCAGGAAACCTCCCCTCCCACTCCATAATTCACACAGGAATGGGAAGGAGGTGTTGGATTGATCGTGGCACAAAGGGAGGAATTACCTCTTGGAACAAGACTTCCCACGTCCTCTTTATCAGCAGCGGAGACAAGGCCATATCTACAAGCATCATCTTGAGCCCAGCAGAGGGCTAAGAGAGGCTTAAATGCTGCACTGAATCCTGACAGTGACAATGATACAGGCTTCAGGAGTCTTGTGGTGTGACAGAAACTTTGGAGATGTTTCTGACACTGGGAATACTTGACAGAGATATTGCTTTAGATTACATTGTGCCTATATCTTCTAAGTAAAGGCTCCAGTTGGAACCAAAAGGTTGAGGTTTTACAGCATGATTATATTCCAGAGAGAACTTTTAATTCACTGAAATAAATTCTTTAAAAAAACATCTACTGTATTGATGTTTTAAATAACCTAGAAACTAATTTCTTCTAAACTGTTTTTGGCTATACTTTAAAGTCAGCTTTTTCTTTTTCTTTTTTAGACCACATTGGCTTCTATCGTATGTGGGGGATGAGTATGTTTTGTGTTCGACAGAAAATAGAACTTTATACAGACTTGAAATAACATGTGGGTCAGTAAAGGTTGGCAGAATTTCAATTTGACCACCAACATTTTTTCCCTTTTTTTTCATAAACCTTTTTTGTAGTTGTTTACATAGAGTTAAATAGAGATGTGCCCGAATCCGAATACAGTATTGGGAAAGTTAATGACGTACTGTATACTATGGCACCCCTAAAGGGAATAAATACGAGATTTTCAGAGCTATTTCAGAGCATTCTCACACAATTATATCTTTGGGTAATTATCCTGTTTATAAATTGCAGGCATCATTCGCTATTCAGGCACATCCCTAGAATTAAATAATGAAAAAAGACTTGTTTCGCTTTTTTCCACATGAAATTTTCCACATGACTTACATGTTTATTGTTATTGTAAGATGGCGAAATGTTACTATATTGTTATCAGGAATGAAGGGCATTAACTAACCCTATAAAGTCTATTTGATACACAAATTTCTAAGGCCTCTGAATTATCAACATGATCAAAACGTTGCTGAAAAAACTGTTGTAAACTTCATGCATTGTCATATGACTGAATTTTTTTTTACTCTTTTAAAAGTAAAAGGCCTTTTAATATTATTTCTAAAACTCATGTCCTTTTCTGTGATATCTTTAATGATTTTTATAACGATATTTATCATTTTATAAGACTAACTTTAAGGAATAATATTATTTGTTATATTTTAAATTGACATTTACTGGACTGAAGCCACTCAGTATTACATCCATTCATCATTTTTAGAAAAATCATCCTAAAATGTGATTATCAAAATCAGGCTTTTGAGGAATGTTTCTTTGTCCATCTCTCAATCATCCTAATCCTCCATCCCCCACCCAAAGAAAACTACAGAGATGTGATGATAAAACGCATTTAAATATCATCTTACTATGACATTATTGGAATTTATAAGATTGTTAACTGATATTTATATGCATTTTATGAATTTAATGTTACTTTGTGGCAATTTAAATAACAGCAGCTGAACCAAAATGCATGTTTTGCAGTTTGGACCTCTGAATAAAAGCCTGTGTTAAATATGATACTTAACATAAAGCACATATGCAAACTTTTTTTTTTTTTTTTTTTTTTTTTTTTTTTGATTTTGTCTAGATTTTGTCTTCAACAAACTGTTCCAAAGTAAAACAACAATATTTTTCTGACTATGATTTTAAATGTCAGGTTTCACAGGGTTAAATGTGTGTGAAACTATGCAGCACATATTGCAATACTGAAAGTGAGACTCCAGCTAGACTTATCGAGACTCTGTTTTCATGTCGATGGAGGATAGACATCTCAGTAAATCAGATCTGGAAGATGATGGGAAGTCATACTGGTTGATTCGGTTGTGGTGGCATCCGTCCGGGAGCCCTTGAGGAACTATGTGCCCCATGAGTATGCGATGGAGCTGGGAGGGAGAGAGAGCCAAGCCAGCCTCTCCTGAATTATGGATGGAGGGGAAAGGGGGGAGGTGTGGATCAGGACTCATGGGAAAAGCGCAGCACACATTCAGACACACACACACAGAGGCAGTGGTGTGAGGCCAAGCGTGTTGTGAGGGCGGTTGTGGGTGAGTGGAGCTGTTCGCCTGTGTCTCGTTTTGCCGCGGATGTCTTCGGGGATTACTGCTGGAGAGGGGAGAACTCCGAATCTATCAGACAACCTCCCTCTCTCGCTATCTCCCATCCTCCGCATCACTGAGACCGAGATGTGATGAGTCAGAATATTCTCTGTGGTGTATCATAATCACAGCGCAATTCTGTATTTTTATCTGCTGGATCTGTTTTCTAATCAGTCACCGTAGCACAGATCATTTGAGACACTGTGACCTCGAAAATAACAAAAACTCACATTGAGCTGTGACCTAGTGTTTTCTCAGGAGCAGTTTACCCAAAAATTTTAATTGGGTCAACGTTTACTGCCTCCCATCATTTCAAACCCATGGTTTTCAGTGGAACACAAAAAGAAATGTTACACAGCTCTTGTTATATTGAGTCTGTCGAGCTCCAAAAAGACAAAAACAATAAAAACACAAAAAGCATCATAAAAGTTGTCGATATGACTCGTAGAAAGCATTCCGACTCACCAACAGGAAGACCAGCCCAAGGGTTTGGGTGTCCAGGTACTCCAGACAGACATTTTGTGCATATGCTTGTTCGCCCTATCGACCATCTAGATGTCATCATTTCATGTTATCTCTCTTTTTTTTCCACCAACAATATTTTATTCTCTGAGATCAATGCTCTTTGACGAAAGATTGAGGGAAAGGGAGAAAGGAAGGAAGAGAGAAAGAGGGATTGAATTAAAGTTTTATGAAAGATGAATATTTCATATTCTGGGAACTGAATTCCATACTAGTACAGTGTGTGTGTGTGTGTGTGTGTGTGTGTGTGTGTGTGTGTGTGTGTGTGTGTGTGTGTGTGTGTGTGTGTGTGTGTGTGTTCATTTATGTGTATTTTTTACAATTTCCTGACTTATTTCTTTGGTTTCTATTATTAAGGTGATGATACCAGATTTGTATTGGCATATACAACCAGTTGTTATCCATGGTATCCACAATGTTAACTTGACTAACTTGTCTCCAAGTTGCTATTCATAGTTGTATTATAGTTCATAGTTGCATTCTGGTGACGATACCTGGCATTTGCTGTAAGGTCATTTTTATGGTTATATATATATTTTAAATTTATTTTTATTTTTTTTTACTTTCTGACAAACTGATATTGTGACGTGTGGGGCGGGGCCCAGAGTCGTGGGCACGGAGCGAGGCCGGTGGAGTAAATGATAATGAAATAAACCTTAAACACTAAAAGTTATCAAATCCCACGTAACAAAACCATAATTAAAAAATAAGGAGTGACGACAGTGCAAGACGAGAGAGGACCAGGCCTGGACTATTTATGTTGTTATATTATATTTTATGCGGCAGTTGTCCATGAGGGGCTGCCGCTTTTACTTTTGTTTAATATTTATTTATTTATTAAAGTATGTTTAAATGTTTGCCGGTTCCCGCCTCCTTCCTGATCTACGAACTTTGTTACATATATATATCCAGCTTTAAAAACCAGCTTTAAAAGCCACTTTTGATAAGTTTAATACATCCTTGCTAAAAAGACTATTAATTTCTTTTAAAATAAAATCTCACCGACCCTGAACGTGTGAACTATAGTGTATATATAAAATTGTTAAAGTAAATAAAAACAGTGGTATGTAGAATTTTGTCTAAAAACTGGATTTGGGTTTGGGTGCTGAATCGAGTTGATACTTGGGGTAACACTTTAAATTAGGAAACAGTATTCACTATTAAATAATTGCTTATTAGCATGTATATTACTAGCGTATTGGTGTTTTTTATTAGTACTTATAAAGCACATATTAATGCCTTTTTATGCATGACCATATTCTAGATCCCTTAAACCTATAGTCCATATCTGAGGGAAAACTGAATATGTGTTGCCTAATCTAAAGTGTTATACTTGGTCATGCTGAAAGTCTGGTATATGTTGTTGTTTTTTATTTTTAATATTGATTTATTATTTGTGTATTTTTGACATATTGACAGAACATTTTGAATTGCATATTGCAAACAACAGAATTATTTCAAACAGAGGTTAACGGCTGCTTGAACTATTCAGCTAGATAGCAAAAGCACTACACAATCCTTTGACAAATCATCTCTCTGGTATATATTATTCCAGTTTCACCTCGCC
This sequence comes from Cyprinus carpio, assembly GCF_018340385.1. Taxonomy (NCBI): domain Eukaryota; kingdom Metazoa; phylum Chordata; class Actinopteri; order Cypriniformes; family Cyprinidae; genus Cyprinus; species Cyprinus carpio. The sequence goes on from NC_056610.1 coordinate 14,431,171, forward strand.
AACTTATCCTCTGTTAGACTGTGTATTCTCACATCTCTGTTTGAACCAATACTTAATCATTATCTATTCATAATTCACGCTTACAATCTGAATGTTGTCCCAATAGAGAGGGTAAAACACAGAGTCATGGGAGCTGCTTCTGCATTTTAGGTTTAGAATTTATGTGTGTGAAAGAGAGAAAGAAAGAGAGAGAGAATGTAAGTGTGGGTTGTGTTTTGGAATGGAGCGATTGTCCCCAGAGAGATAATTACTGACAAGGAAGGGCAGGGCGAGAGCTGTTCTTCTCTTTTTTTATCCTTTTTTTATAAACCACGTTCTTTTTGGAACCCTCACTGTGAGTGTCTCGCGCCAAATGAAAATCTCGCATGCTTCTTGCAGTCAGTCAATATTGAAGTCGAATAACTAAAACCGCAGTTGTGGTGTTTGATAAGTTCACTGTTGCGCTGTGCTTTGAAACCCTTTCTTCATTTTTACTCGCATATATGTTTGTTGCTACGATGTCGTAAGTTCTTATGGCACGCTTTATAAATAACGAGTTATTTGTAATGGTGGAAATAAAGTTTAGCTGGCTCACAGCAGGCGGGATTGTGCACTTTTTGGCCCGCTGTTTGGAAAGTCACAGTGTGACCTAAAAAAAAGTGGGTGCAATATTCCCTTCCCATAATGCTGAAGCACAATTAATGATGTTGCTGTTGCAGTCCTTTTCAGCATTTTCTCAGTTCTAAAAATATTCACCTGTTTTCTAATGGGATCTCACCTGGGGAGAGCCAGCCAACCACTGGAGCTCTGCTCCAAAACATAGTGAGTTGCCTCACAGTTAATTTTTTTGAGGCAGTGGACCTCTAAGGCAGCATCGTAAATGAAATGAAATGCTTTATATTGGCAGCAGCTCTGTACATCATATAAGTAGTGCTCCTCACACAAAATGATTATACTTACTGTTGATTTCAATACAGAAGAAGTGTGTAATACTCTAAGAAGCATAAGTACACAGACAAAATTAGGGGTAAATAATTGTTTCTATATTTGTTATTAATGTTATTAATATTTATATAAAATGGCATTGATCAAACGTCACAGTAAAGACATTTTTAAAGTTTAAATTGTTGCAATTTTTTATGCTCTTTTGAACTTTCTTTTTATCAAAGAATCCTGAAAAAACTGTGTTTTATGGTTTCCACAAAAAAATACTCAGCACGACTGTTTTCAACATTGATAATAATAAGAAATGTTTATTAAGCAGCAAACTGGCATATTAGAATGATCTATGATGGATCATGCGAAACTGAAGACTATTAAAACAGATTAATTATTTTAATTTCACAGTTACTGTATTGTTTTTACCATATTTTAAATAAATGCAGCATCGATGAGCTCTATAAGAGACTTCTAGACTTCAAGACTATCAAAAACATTTAAAAAAAAATCCTACAAACATTTAAACAGTAGTGTATTTAAGTGGTGCTTTAATGGCAATGAAAATGATCCTTTTCCGTATTTAATTCACTGTAATTTTTTATACCATCACCTTTTCTCCCCATTGAATTTGTCACAGTTCCTGGGATTGGGATTGACTTCACAGTGAAAAGTTCATAATTAAGGTGCCTACATTTTGAAACTGGCTTCAAATTAGCACTATATGAAGTTTCAGAACTGAGCGTGCAACTATCTCTTCACATTAACTAAACATTAAAAAAAATTTAAACTTTCCATTACAAAAAAGCTCCTTTATTCCAAGTTTTTAAAATAAAAAGTATTGAAGTATAGTTCAGGCTAAGTTTTTTGGAGAGAACTCTCTTCTCTTTTCTTTTCCCAATACACACTTATCCCAGCATGCATTGCACTGCAGAGCACTCCATTGACTGTGTAATTATACCAGAGCAGGCCAAACCTGTATGGTTCTTATTTCTTCTGTGTAATACAAAAGGAGACATTTTGAAGAATTATAGTGGTTGCACTTTTCCATACAGTCAGTGGCCATGGAACTGAAGGCTTTAAAGCTTGAACAAAGAGGCAAAAGCAGCATGGCTTGTGTGCTGCATTAATCCTCCCCTCCAGTGAACTGTTAACCACTACGACCGGAGTCATAGGGAATTCAAGACCTAGATCAGTCCGATTCATTTTGAGCTTTTTTGCGAACAATGATTCATTGAAAAGATATGATTCAATAGGTTCTGATTGAATGCAACAATCAGCATATGTTTTTTTCAGTGAATACAACTTACATTTTGGTGTGGGCATCACACAACAAAGCTATCATATGATTTTGAGGACCTGAAATATACTGTACTAGTCATATGGACCACTTTTATGGCATTTATGGAGCTTTTCTGTCTTCTGTGAAGCCTGGAAATTTCATTGTGATAAGATAAGAGTGAACGGTACAAGAATTTGTGTTGAGGTGGTGAGAAAGTAATCAGACATTTTTTTTTTATTATTTGAAAAAAGAGAAAAGGTTGACCTTTGATTTGCATGCAAAAATCACTTTTGTCTCACTGCATAACCTTTCTGTCCACCCCTCTGTTTTTGACTGTCTCTCTCTTTGTCTCTGTCTCCCTCATACTCTCCTCTCCGTCTGCTGTGCCACTTGAAAATGAACTCCTCTCTTGTCTTTTTGGCTGCGAGTGTTGGCATCCGTTCTGGAGCCTACGCTCGGCGTGAATTAATGTGCCTAATTAACACGATGTTAATTATTTGTAAATTGCGTGTTTGGGTACACATTACTTGAGAGGCATATGTTGCACGACGTGTTAGCCGAAACAAGTGACTGCTTAATCCAATCTCTGGAGTGCTCGCTTCTGTAGATGGGCCAATCAGTCTGGAGTCCCCTCACAACACACTAAAAAAAAACCACACATGCTCAGACAAAAAAGATTCACAAAAGCATGTGGGTTATTGTCAGAAACCTGCTGAGGCTAACTTTTATTTCAAAGAGAGGATGTTTGAAGTGCTCCCTCTACAGGCGGCAAAGAGAAATCTAAATCCCAGCAGGACTTTGTCCGCCATTTCTATCTCGTCTTGTATAGATGACTATGAATACATCATGAAAAAATAAACAAATGCGCAAAGTTGTCAGTATAAGACAAATTAAGCATACCTTAAAAAGGACCCAAGGGAAGTCTTTTCTATTTTATTGCTTGTTACTGGCAAAAGAGGTTACGGGTTATGTGGAGATTCATGTGTAGGAGTCTTAGTCCTACTTATAGAACACCTATATTCTCTTATTTTGTCTCAGTGGAGGTCAATCTCTGGATGATATTGTGGTATTTCCAGATATTTTTATGAAGTAAATGTCAGCAGTTAATAACAAACAGAAGTCTTGGTGACATGCTACTGTGTATTTATAGTCTGGCCATAGGATGCTAATGGACCAAGTGGTCAATGTTTGCATTGTTGGAATAATCCAGTTAGTTATAGAGGGCATAACCACACCAATTTTATCTGCAAAAAGCATGATTTTCCATGTAAATAGATGTAAAACCCATGTAGTCTGACTAAATAACCTGTTAACATTTTCTGGTTACACTTTATTTTGTTGCCCTTGTTACAGTGTTATACATTGAACTGAGTAATATTAATTAACTACATGGGGCACCAGCTGACTGGCAGCTATTTAGAGGAATGGGAATGCTAATAGATCGCTTTCTCTAGGTATTATAGAGCTCCTTGTTTGTTCAAGCTGCCCTGGTACCACACACACACACACACACACACACATGCACTGGTCTCTTATTTTAGTGTGTGTGAGTGTGTCTGTGATTTTATGCCCCATGGTTAGGCATAGGGGCCGCTATGCCACAGTGCTCTAGAACTTTAGCGGGCAGTCAGGTGTGCCCTCAGTAACAACATCTCCCTTCAGCATGACACCCTTCGCTGTCACCCTGCCTGTCAGCCTTTCATTTTGTATCTCTCTCACTTTCTTCCTCTCTGTCCTTCCCTGTAGCACTTTATTTGCCTGCATTCTGTGCCGTTCTTTCATTCATGGGTATTTCATATTTATTTTCAGCGTTCCTTCGAACCGCTCCACCATTCTCTCTCTCTCGCACTCGCTCATTAACAGTCAGCTCCCGTCGTCGGCTCACTCTGTGTCTTAACCACTAGGGAGACCTTCATTTATACGCTCAAGCTAGGACTCTCCCTCCCTCCGCTCTCTCCCCTTCTCCCGTTTTTCTCACTCTTTCCCCCTGCCAAGTATTTATGTGTTGATTTAGTCATGCCAGACTTTAGCCAATTTAAGAAACAGGCCGCGTTTGCAGCTGTTTCATTTTCTCCTTCTGCCTGTGCAGTTTTAACCGGTGGCAGCAGTGGCGTCTGTCTTAAGGGAAGCTGGGTAAATGAAGTTCTCTCTCTCTTTCCCTCCACCACCCCCGTTCCGCTCCCTCAGGGCTGGTGGCACAAACATAATTTCTCTCAAAGGGGAGTTTGACTGTAAGATGGATTATTTCTGCCTGAAATCAGACGCTAAGCTGGATAAGGCTGCTCGTCCGTTCCGTTTCAATATTAAAATAAGTTAACACTGCAGAGCCACTCGCAAAAAGTTGTTTCTGCGGGAGTGTCTGCTACTTTCTTGGCCAGAGATGTCCAGCTAAATGTGCATTAAAAGGTTTTGTAAAGCTTTTCAGTGGGTGGCTCAGATATATGTTTGTATTTATATTTTTAATATATATTTAAAATATATATACACTACTATTCAAAAGTTGGAAGTCAGCATGTTTTTATTTTTCAGAAAAAAAAAGAAAAAATAATCAGAAATTATCAGTTCAATTGGTCAGAAGTAAGACTTTTACATTGTATCACACTTTCCACAAAAATATTAAGCATCACAACTGTTTTTTTTAAATTGATAATAATTTTGTGAATATTAATCAAAAATTCATCATCTTAATTCCATCGATGTTAATGCTTTAAGCTTGTTTAAAAACTTACATTAAGATATTAACTTATCAATAAATGTATTTTCTTTTTTCTTTCTTTCTTTCTTTCTTTTTTTTTTAAATCTTGGCAAAAATACTGATTAAGAAAATTATTTGTTGTAGTGTGTATGGATTTTTTTAAAGAAGCAAGAATACAAGCTAAGAAAAAAAATCTAACAATGCAGATATACCTGAGGCCACACATCCAGACATGGGCTCCGTCTTTGTTCACTGTTAAACAGCAGAAAAAAAAAATTATTATCTCCAGCTGCAAGGAAGAATAAGTATTCCAACTCAACTTTTTGTAAGACCTCAGGCAGGCTACTGTAAACACAGTTTGCAAAAACAAATTATCATACTTTATATCAGTTAGGCTAATCTATAACATTTGTTATCAAAAATTCCCAGTCTTACTATGTCTGATGCTGATGAATGTTCAAACCTTCTGAGGGAATGCAGAAAGTGTTTTTGTTCATTTTTAAATCATACTAACTGTATCTCTGAAGTTGCAAAAAAATAGCTTGGATGTACATCTTACTTGTTAATAATGTACTGTAACAAACCGTGCAAATTTAAGATACGCAGAGACATTTCATGTCAGTTTAAGAATACATTAAACAAAATACAATACAATGTAAATGACATCTTGTTTCCCTCCTCAGCAATCGGCCGGACCCTCATCCCTCGTTACTTCAGCACGGTATTTGAGGGTGGCGTGTCAGACCTCTACTACATCCTGAAACACTCCAAAGAGTCCTTCCACAACTCCTGCATCACTGTAGACTGCGATCAGTGCACCATGGTCACGCAACACGGCAAGCCCATGTTCACCAAGGTAAAGAAGGAGAGTGTATGTGTGTGTGTGTGTGTGTGTGTGTGTGTGTGTGTGTGTGTGTGTGTGTGTGTGTGAGAGAGAGAGAGAGAGAGACACCATATACTAAACAGGCACAATGTTTTAAAATGAATGAATAAATCATGAGGTGCAGATACACTTAGTTTCTCTGTTTGTCAACAAAACATGCATTCTTTGTTCTCCTTGTGCATTTTTGCTCATTATCGTAACCTCACATGACACAGTTATCTCCTTCCTTCAGTTCTTACAGTCTCTGTGATAAACCCCGTAAACTGTCTAACAGAACAAACAAACATGGCAGGCATCATAATTTACTACTTTAATCACAGCCATTATTCTTTGTGTTTACTGATGGAGGTCGTTAGGAATCCTTGTGAAATATTTCTGGCAGCTTTGGACTCTGCTGAGAAAGCTCTTTATGAATCTATTACTCAGTACTCACTCTGTGTGTTGTCATATACTTTAGTTTTTGATTAGTTTCTTTGTCATAGTAAAAACTAATAATAATAATAGAAGCAAGTTGGTGAGATTTAATTTCAGAATCACAGTCTGAATACACTAAACAAGGACACAAAAGCAAGCATAACAAACATTTCAAATTACAAGAAATGTTCATATCAAATTACAATACAGTCATTTCCATTTAACATTAATCATATTTTTAAGCATTTTACTGATTTAATATGCAGTTTGGCAATGATCTAAACCAAAAGGGTTTATGGTATCACTTGTACCATAAAGGTCATTTCCAGTTGACATTATAACTGTGTATTTCTATTATGCCTCTGGAGAGGTATTAGAATATAAGATAGAGCTACTTGATGCTTCACCACTTTTGCAGCCTGGATTCTTGCTGTCATAAAAAGTCATAATGAAAAATATAATGACATATAAAGAGGACAGTCGTATTTTCTAATTATGAGAAAGGGTCAAAGGTCATTGGCCTATGGTGGTTTGGATGTAACATCACACCCTCAGTGGTTACAAATAGCTTTTAAAGATCTTTCAGCTGTAGTGGACATCATGCATCAGAGGGTAAAACCACTTATCAACAGATTTTATGTTTCCACCTTGTCCATCAAGCACTTTGGATTATTTTCACTCACTGATATGGACTAATCCACTCTAATCCATACAAGAGCCCGAGTACTTATCATTACAGAGGAAAGGAGACCCACTAGTCTTTGAGCAACTGATTCCAAAATCACAGCTGTACTTTATTAATCAAGTCCTGTATTCAGAGAAATGGTCAAAAACATAATAGCAGGTACTTTAGTCATCTGCGTATTTGTACACAATTGGAAAACATTTTATTCATATATGTAGTTCATTTCATCTACAGGCACTTTTATGTCCCAGGAGTTGATTGAATGATTGATTCATTTATCTATCTAAATATTTTATTTTATTTTATCAAAACTAACATATTTAATTTTTTTTTTTTTTTCATTTTTTTATGTGAAGGTAAAATTGTCTTGGGAACTGTTAATGTTATGTTTCTTTTATTTTTTGTGCATTTTATGGTTTTTATTTTATTTTATTATTTTATTTTACCATGCATTATTTATTTATTTTTGGCACTTTTCAAATGGCATTTATCTGTAGATCTACTTTTACCCCATCCCAGAGCCAGATAAACAGTCATAATCTATGGAAGTCTGTTATGAAATTATCAATGTTTAAAACTATGAGAACTTACAGTGAGAACTACAGTATTCATTGTGTAACAATTATATCAGATTTTATACAAATTTCAACTGTGAACAATTTTTTACCCAATAAAGTTTCATTCAAAAGTTAGTGTACTTTTAAACCAACTTGTTATAATTTTTTACCAGAGCATTTAATTTGCAATAACATTTTATTGTGCTTATTTAGAATAAAATGCTAGCAATGAAATTAACCGTATCAAGACTAAAGAGAATGCAAAATGTAATTTGCCTCTTTTTATGATGAATAACTTGTTATATTCCTCACTTGTAAGTCACTTTGGATAAATGCGTCTGCTAAATGAATAAATGTAAAATGTTATTGTAAAATGTAATTTCCTTGACAAAGTAAATGATAATTTCAGATGTGGTGGAAATGACACGGTCATAGTGTGAAAAAACAACAACAGAATAGTATATCCAATACTGGACATGAAGAATCACCCATATTTCAGTATTCAAAAGATTGGCTGGACCAGTTTAATTTTAAAACACGTCCTGAAGCAGAGCTCTGGAGCAGTACAGTATAGAGCGAGAGGGAAAGACAGATGCTTTCATTTTCACTTTGCTTTTTCCTCAGCATGTTACGTTGTTGAGAGATAGTGCCGAACGGAGGATGGAAACAAGGAGAGCTGGAGAAAGAATAAGACAAACAAAAACAGATTCAGAGAGCAGGAGAAGCATACAGAAGATGAAAAAAGTGGGGAGAGCGAGCGAGAGAATGTGAAAGAGTGTGGTCATGTGATGGCGCTGTGCTCTCCCGCCAGCCTCTTTTCTTGTTGATCCTCCAGAGACCATCTGTGCTGAGGGCATTGATTAGAGTGGCTCTGGCGGGATTACATCTTTGCTGTTGCCATGCCAACTAATCAGCTGACGCTCCCACCTCCCAATCCCCCTTCCTCTCCCTCCCTTTCTTCCTCCTCCTCATCCTCCGGTTGCCCCAGCAACAGAACATTGGGGCTATGAGTAGCACAGCTCTAAATTCAGCCAAATGTTTTTCTCATCCTGTTTTTTTATTTTTTTCAGTAATTGCTAATGGTTTATGACCTCTGCATGTATTCAGCATTTTGTTCTTTTGTGTTTGTGTAAGCTCTTCTCAAGAATTTCCATTTCGTTGGCCTTCGGTTCAGGTATACAACATAAACACCTTTCATTAGGAAATGGCTTCAAAACTCTGTCATCTGGTTTGAAAAGCCCAACTGACATAAAATCTGAAAAATATCACCTGCGTTAAGGTGATGCCCTCGGAGCTAAAACTTATTTCTTCATGATGGGAAAGAGACATAGTCTTTAATACATTTAATGCATTCTCAGGTGTGTACGGAGGGCCGGTTGATTTTGGAGTTCGCATTCGATGATCTGATGAGGATCAAGACGTGGCACTTCACCATCAGACAGTATCGGGAACTTATCCCACGGAGCATTCTCGCCATGCATGTGAGTTTGATATCATTACTCCATCCTAGGGCTCTGCTGTCACATGGTTTGGTTGCAGGTGTGTGTGTAAGATATTTTATGCTCACCAAGGTTGACCATTGAAATATGGAGTCTGTGAACCTCAGACATCAATGCACAGAGAAGGACAGGATACAGACTCTCTGCCTTTTTTGTCACTTCTTATTGTAATCATATATTAATTGCAATAATGATATTAATAATGTCACATGATAAGCTTATGTTTAAAAAGGTGAGAAAACCTAAAATAATTTTGGGCAGTTTAAATATCACTCTTGTACCAATAAAGGTCATTTCCATTTGACATGTTTCTGCCTCTGGAGAGGCTGTCTGGATCTTCAGAAATATAAGATAGAGCTACATGATGCTCCCCCACTTTTGCAGCCTGATTTCTTGCTGTCATAAATAGTCATAATAAAAAAAAAAAATGACATATTAAAAACAGACATCAGCAAAGTGCACAGAGAAGAGCTCTCTGCCTTTTTTGTCATTACTTCTGGTAATCATATATTAATTATAATATATGAAATGAATAATGATATTAATAATGTCACATAACGAAGCCTAAAATAATTTTGGGAATATTAAGACTTTTTAATGTTTTTAAAAGAAGTCTGTTATGCCCACCAAGGCTGTGTTTTTTTTTTTTTTTTAAGACTATTTTAAATATAATAAATTTTCATAAAAATAATGTAAAACAGTAATGTTATTATGAAATATATTATAAAGTTATTAAGTTTATTAAGCCTATTTTAAATGTATTAAATACATTTGTTTATTTAATTAATTAAATTTATTTTAATTTCTTTAAACAGTTTTTAATTATTAATTAAATTTATTTATGAGATAGCAAAGCTGAATTTTCATCAGTTATTACTCCAGTCTTCACTGTCACATGATCCTTCAAAAATCATTCCAATATGCTGATTTGTTGCTCATTCAACATTTTGGTCACACACAAGGTCCAATTCTCACTATTAACAAACCATTAACTATGACTTTTGCCTCAATAGACTTCCAATTTGCTGCTTATTAATAGTAAGTAATGTAGTTATTAAGTTTAGGTATTCTGTAGGATTAGGGATATAAATGCTTTATAACTACTAATAAACAGCCAATATATTAATAATAGACATGCTAATAAGCAACTAGTTAATAGTGAGAAGTGGTTACTATACTAAAGTGTTACAAACATTTCTTATAATTATCAATGTTGAAAACAGTTGTGTTGCATAATATTTTTGTTTCTTACGGACCCTAAAATTTTTTATGGTAGTGTACATTGTTAGTTTTTGCACTAATGTCTGACTTATTATGAATAATTTAATATTTTGGTTGCATCCATCAATGTTCAAATAAAAAGAAAAAATATAGTTAACATTTTTGGTTTAGATCATGAGTGCCCCCTAACACATGTCTACACCAGACACTGTCATAATCACGTCCCTGTCTATATACTGGATGTTTCAAAGCAAAAGTTCACTGAAGTGGGTCAGAAATACCTTCTATCATTATATTGGGCTCTATTTGCATTTGTCGTCTCACTTGCGTCTGGTGTAAACGTTACTGACAAGAGAGAATAATTATAGAATAAATGAAGAAAATATTTTTACAGCCAGTTTATTCAGAGATATCAAAGCTGCCTTGGATAGAAAAAAAAATTAAAAAGTACAATCAAAAGGTCAAATGAGTAATTTGTAATGAGTAATGAATACAGCTGACATACTGCGATGAAGGAAATAAAAGCAACTAAAAATCTGGGGTTTGTTTATTTTATTTTCTCCTTATAAAACTTAACTTTTAATGACTCATTGCTTTTTTAAGACCAACATATTGAGCTTTAAACCACATTTGAGTTTTAACTCATTTCTCCTCCTTGTAGATTCAGAGACAGTGTAGAATTTGAAAGTTTGTTCACAGCAACTTGTGAAATTCACATGCTTTTAAATTGGGCCCTTTGGGGCCCTGTGTTCTGGTGTAGAGGGAGAGAGAGTGAATGAGGGAGAAAGGGCTTTGAAAGATTTTTGACAGGGATAGTGCAAAAGTTACGGCAGCATGTTTGATCGTCTCATTCTCACACAAGGGTAAAGTTGCACAGAAATTGAGTCAAACTCATCTGATCAAGGCTAATGAGGATATGAGCAAACTGGAGGAACCGCGTTTTAGATTCTCTACTTTGCTATTTTACTCTGCCCTGTTCAATCAAATGACAGGAGCTCTATGATTGGCTGATGTCATTGCTGTGTTATTAAACTCATGCTGCTTAACACAATTTAACTTAATGAATCTGGTCAATGATTTGCCAGTAAGTACACAAACAGCTTTAGTTTGTAATTCATAGTGAAATGCACTATCAAATTTAAATTTACATTTAGTCAATCAATATTAATTAGCAGCTGCAGCACACTCCTGATTCAATGCCCCAAATCTGAATCAGAACTGTATTCAGTGTAATCACAGTGATTCAGATAAAGTGCATCACTGGAATCTCTCCAGCACACAAATAGCGTCTCATCCAGTGCCACAAACACCAGACACTGAGAGCCCCTCAGATATTGGAAATAAAGATCTGACAAGCGTGAATATGTGCTCACATTCAGGGTCTCATAAAACACGCATGAAGAACAAGCATCATATGTGTTGCTTTTGGTCAATAACATGCTGTGGATTTTGGGGGTTTGTATAAAGTGATACGCTTCTTTTTTTTGTTCACCTGCAGGCACAAGACCCTCAAGTCCTGGAGCAGCTCTCAAAAAACATCACCCGCATGGGACTGACCAACTTCACCCTTAACTACCTCAGGGTAGGCAGAACAAAAATAGTTCATTTGTTCGGTTTCCCTTACAAAAAAAGTATTGAGGAGATACCATGGTGAGTTGATGGTATCAGAAGATAATACCATGGTGTCAATACCATGGTATTAATAATTAACAATACCATGGTGTGTGTATATATATTATATAATACAACAGACCAAAAGTTTGGAAACCTATTTTTAAATGGAAAGAAGTTTCTTCTGTGCCTGCATTTATTTGATCAAAAATACCGAAATAAAATGTAATATATATATTATATTTAAAATATTGTTTTTAAATTTATTATACTTTAAATTATCATTTATTTCTGTGATGCAAAGCTGAATTTTTAGGATCATTATATGATATTCTAATATGATTCATTCATATCAAAGTTGGAAACAGTATATAGAACATGTGATACTTTTTTAGGATACTTTGATGAATAAAAAGTAAAAAAAAAAAAAAAAGAAGCTATGTTTTTAAAAAATAAATATTTTGTAATAACAATATAAACTACACTGGTCAGTAATTTGGGGTCAGTAATTTTTTTTTCTTTCTTTTTTTTTTTAAATAAAATCAATAATTTTATTCAGCAAGGATGTGTTAAATTGATAAATATAAAGAAAATATATTTATTAGACATATATATTAGATTTTTTATTTTATTTTGAATAAATGCAGTTCTTTTTAACCCTTTTATTCATCAAATATATTAACAGCAGAACTGTTTCCAACACTCATAATAAATCAGTCCTAAATGACTAAATGATCATGTGATATGGATGTTACATGTGACACTGAAGGCTGGAGTATGATGCTGAAAAATTCAGCTTTGCATCTCACACAGAATAAATTATTGTTTTTTTTAAGTTCAAATAGAGAAACTATTATTTTAAGCTGTAATAATATTTCAACATCAAATAAATGCAGGCTTGATGAGCAGAAGAGACTTCTTTCAAAAACATTAAAAATAGTAATGTTTCCAAACTTTTGGTCTGTACTGTATATATATATACATACACACATATATATTAGGGGGGTCCTCAAATATTGTGTTAGACAATGTAAGATCTTAAAGTCAAAAAGTGAGGTCCAAAAACCCATGATATTATGGTACAGTATGATATACTGTGGTATATGTCCAAAAAACATGATATTACACTGGTACCATGTCCAAACAAAAATGTTGCAATTTAATTTTTGTATGCTGATTTTAATCCTTAGACTGTGGATATTGAAAAAATTATATATATATATATATATATATATATATATATATATATATATATATATATATTATATAAAAATTAAAAAAAGGATTTTTTTTTTAATATCTATGTATTTGTACATTTTGTAGATTTATGTGTGACTAAATGTGTGTGTGTGTGTGTGTCTGTTAACACAGCTCAGAATTTATTAGCCAGCTTCATGGCGGCTTTGTTTATTTTCGTCATTTCAGTGTGAGTGACAGCTCCGTTTTGCAAATGGGAGAACAAGAGAGGGAGAGAAAATGAATTGGACAGAGAAAATTAGCATAACATTAATGAGCGTTCCCGGTTGAGGTGCAGCATTGTGGGTCTCTCTCTGCGCTGAGCTCGAGCTCAGCAAAACACAAACTTGTTTATAGCGAGCTGCTGGGAGAAGAGAGAAATAAAAGGCCCTTTCAAGGTTTTCGGAACAACCGTTTTTCTCCCACTGAGTGTGTCTTTCTTCGTTGTTTGTTTCACGCATTAAACGCACAGCTTCGCTTATAAACGCAGAGTTAAAATGCAGCGGCGCGGCCTAAGCCGAATTGTGAATTAAATTTGGATTAGACGCAGCTCTTGTAACAGCAAGTCTGTGTGCCCTCAGCCAAATCTGCGCCTGTTTTTTTTACACTATTGGACAGGACAGAGGGTTTTTGTACACTGTATACTTCACTGCACAGGATCAGTATATAGTAAATACAGTCATGTGGCTTTTATTTAGAAAAAACAATTTCAATGGGCTCTGAAAAAGATGAATCATTTCTAATTTTTTGACTGATTTAATTGAGAGGTCAACCTCATGGATTTTAGTAGCACACTGTTATTCCTGTAAACAAGATTATTTTTCCTCTCACCGGGGTAATTTCTCACGATCCTTACTTTGGTGTGCTGTAAAAATACCTCGTAAAAGTGACTCATTAGCGTCGCTTGAAAAACCTCCATTTGTCTCATCGCGTTTATCAGTAAATCCACACCGAGGATGTTTCCTGTGCTCGGGCGCAACAAGACCACTGTCCGGTGAGATGGACTAGGAAGCTTGTAGGTTTCCTCACATTCAGACTACAAATAGCTCTGCTCTGTGGGCCCGGATCCAGAGATTGTTTCCCTGGACCTGTGGAAGTGAGAGGATACAGCAGCGTTGGGATACGATCCTGTCAGTGGGAAATGATTTGTGTGTGTGTGTATCCTTGTGAGTTTCACGCCACCCGCTGTGTGATTTTACATGATAAACACTTTTCTTGTGTGTGTTTCTTTTAGTTGTGTGTCATTCTGGAGCCGATGCAAGAGCTAATGTCCCGACACAAGACCTACAACCTCAGCCCGAGAGACTGTCTAAAGACCTGTCTGTTCCAGAAGTGGCAAAGAATGGTGGCCCCTCCAGGTATCAGTAAATCACTGTCATCTGTATTACAGGACACTCCTAATGGCAGCGATTTGTGCTCTATCAGATCTTTACGGATGTGGGTGTTTGACGCCGTGGTCTTTGGGGAAATATGCTCTAATTCAGCACTTCAGTGGGACCTATCAGGGTGGACTAGAACAGACCTGCAAACTTTACAGTGACCCCAAAATGTACTTGGACACTTAAGTCAAACTAAAATATATACACATACACAAACACACACATACAGTTGTGCTCATAAGATTACATAACCCTTGCAGAATATGAAAATATCTTAATAATTTTAACTTAATAAGAGGGATCATGAAAATGGCATGTTATTTTTATTTAGTACCCTCCTGAATAAGCTATTTCACATAACAGATGTTTGTATATATACTCCACAAGACAAAATAATAACTGAATTCATAAAAAATTACCCAGTTAAAAAGTTTACATACCCTTGAATCTTAGTAATGTATGTTGTTTTCTGGATGATCCAGAACTGTTTATACTTTGTGATAGTTGTTCATGAGTGCCTGCTGTTCTTCAGAAAAATCCCCCAGCTCCTTCACAGTCTTTGGTTTTCCAGCATCTTCTGCATATTTGAACCCTTTCCAACAGTGACTGTATGATTTTGAGGTCCATTTTTTTCACACTGAGGACAAATGAGGGACTCATACACAGCTATTACAAAAGGTAGAAACACAAGAAGGCGACACAATGCATTAATATCAAAAGGTACTAAACTTAAGAACATAATGATGATGTGTAAATTTTTCTTATTTTGGTTGAAGATCATATTTTTTTTTCATTTGGTACTGCATTTAAGAAGCTACATAAATACTTAAATGTTTCCCAAAAGACAAAATAAGTACAATTTACCCTGATCACCCAATTCAAAAGGTTTTCACCCCCAGCTCTTAATGCATTGTGTTGCCCCCAATTGTCCTCCATGTGAAATGATGGATTTGAAAATCATAGAGTCACTGTTGGAAAGGGTTCAACCAAAGAATGTGCAGGAGCTGGGGGATTTTTCTGAACTGCTCAGGACCAACAAGGGACTCATGAACAACTATCACAAAACAGAAAGACAGTTGTGGATCATCCAGGAAACGACACACAGTATTAAGATTCAAGGGTATGTAAACAGGGTCATTTTTATAAATTCAGTTATTATTTTGTCTCGTGGAGAATATATGTACATCTGAAATACAGTAGCTTATTCAGGACAGTATTAAATAAACAATAACATGCAATTTTCATGATTTCTCTTATTTTGTTAAAATTATTAATATTTTGCATATTCTACAAGGGGCATGTAAATTTATGAGCACAGCATATTTATCTAATTATACATATATATATATATTACATTTTATTCTAATATAATTATGTGTAATTAAAATACATTAACAGACAATTATAAATTAAAATAAAAACAAATAGCAATAATAATACATAAAAAAAAACCTGACAGCTGTTGCTAACAACAAGTGCTAAAATTAGCATCTGATTAAACATTAAATGAAAGACAGTAGAAGGAAAAAGTAAATAAATAAAATGAAAATTAAGACACAATTACAGTTCAAGGATTACACTCTGTTCTGTTACTTTATCTGCTGGATTCATACATAACATGCAGTACATTCAAGTTATTTTAGATAAATATGTTTCAGCTATAGAGTCTATTTCTGTTTAAAAGTTTCAGCTGCAGTTTAGCAGTGATGTGTGGCAAATGTGTCCATATACAAGTGTCCATATAGTTTTGGGGCTGGTAGTGTATCTAATAGAACCAGGGCAGTCACAGGTCAGTTTTAGAGTAGCCATTCTCTCTTTCACTTATCCTTTCTAAAAACTCTCATTTGGTAGAATGTGTCAGTAAGGATTAGACATCAGTGGATATCTCCAGCTTTTGATGTCTATGTAGGTTCCTCAGGGGGTCAAATCAATCAATAATAATGATTTAGACTTGTCTTTAGATCGCATGACGGGTTTACATATCATGCATTATGATTTAAACAGTGACAACATGACATGTATGAGAGTGAAACACATCATCCAACCGCTCCCTGTGGGTGAAACCCTGTATGACCCCCGTCCAGTCGTCAGCACTGGCCTTCTCACAGTCCGTATCCAAGTGGATCTTCTGTAATTGTCGTTTCCTTATTAGCTTCACTTCCCTCTTTCCTCCCATTCTTTTGAAATCTGGAGAGCGTTTGTGTTCAGAACAGGAAGGAAAGAAGGTTGCGTTTATATGCTGATAAGTTTTTTTTTGCCCCTTTTTTCACATGTATATGTGTATCTGTGGAAACAAGGGCGTTTTAGTACGTCATTCACACACTCGCACTGATAAGCATATAAAAATAAAGGTTCTCCTCCAGAAAATCAAAACAGATTTCCTTCTACAGTGTGTTTATTATTATATTTGACTTTATGTTAAATCTTTCATGTACAAACAATGTAGAAACATCTCCCTGGGTGTGGTTAGTAAGAACCTCGAAAATGTATTTCATTTTCAGGCATCAGTAATGACTAACAATGTGTCAAATATTTTGATTGTTATACTAAAATTAAATCAATAAAATAACAATTCATGGCTGTACAGTCTTTACATCATTAACAAACTATTACTTTTCAGTCGATTTGAACATTTAGGCATACTGAGTCTCATTCATACTCAAAAGCAGTTGAAATACAATAAACATTTGTCATAATGTTCACCTTTTATTACTGTCATGTTTGTTTAATTTCTTTCAAAAACCTAAAAGTCGACTGACCCCAAACATTTAAGCAAATTATCTAATTTACGATAAAAATTTCTGCAAGAAATGTTCACACAGGGTTTGTGCACAAATATATGAGTCCCACAGATTTTGCCATGCATGTTCCAAAAATTTCTGCTGTTGACAGCAAGGCTGCAGTCTTGCAGTTTACATTTGCATATGTCTTCTGGTCTTAGATATGCATAACAGCTTGATTTGTCATAAGTATTATCTGGGAAATAAATCTTGCTTTGGATGTGATTTCAGCTGGACATCCACAGAACTTCAAAACGGAAATTTTCCCCTCAAATCACAAAAAAGGTACTCGTCTCATCTTCTGAATCATCTTCTAATAGGCAAACTACATTCTGTGTCTAAATTGAAACCCATGAAATACATTTTCTCTCTGTGTGAACCATGAATGCTCAGCATAGAAAGAGATATTACAGGTGGATATTTCAGTAGTCATTCTAAAAAAACATTTTGTTTTAAAAAAAACAATTATATATTTGCTAAAATGTAATCAAAATTGTTTAGTTTCCTTAAAAGTTTTTTAAGGATTTATCCTCCAAAAAGGAATTAGAAAACACATTTTAATGATAGTGTTAGTGCTATTTATTGAAAGTAAACAGCATTTGTACATTAATGATATAAGTATACATGCATGACTGGCTGCAGAGACTGCAGTGTGCACGCTTGAGCATTTATGCAAATGAAAACAGAGGTTCTCTCTTACTAGTGCATGTCTTGGGAGATGTTTGAATGCTCTTTGATTCTCTCTCTCAGAAAATAAATAGATGCATTTCTTTACCTTTCCCTGTGTAATCACTCATATGTGTTTGTATATGTTGGAAAAGTCTTTTTTCTTCCTCTGTGTGCATGCATTGTGGCATGTTCGTGAGTGTGGATGTGTTTTTTTTTTGTTTTATTAATATTTTTGATCTGCGTGTGTGTGTGTGTTTGTGTGTGTGGGTGTCTGCCTGATTGTGTGTTTTGTGGAGAGCAGAGCCCACTCGACAGACCACGACCAAGAGAAGAAAGAGGAAGAACTCCGCCAGCAGTGCGTCTAACAGTAACCTTGGCAACAGCGCTGGCGGGAAGAAACGCAGCCCTGCCAACAACTTCAATCTGACCAGCCAGGTACCTGTAAGCATCAAATCTTCTTCTTTGCACACACACATACAGTACACACATTGTAACCATTTAAAACGTTAAGACAATTTTGCTCAGATTGCTGTACTAAGGATATGATTATGCTGTCAAAACACATAAAGAGGCGCTGTAGTTTTAATTCACAGCGATAGCTGTGTGACAAGAGCTTATTCAGTCATATCCCTATGACCTGCGCTGTGCTTAGGAAGGGTTCCTTCAATTATGAAAAGGTTTTGTCGTTTTTACTCATTCTCATGTTGTTCCAAACCCATATGACTCTCTTTTTGTCATGCAACACAAAAGATTATTTTTTGAAGAAAATGTATTTGCATCAAGCAAATAATGAAAACAAATGGCTGTCAATCTCCAAAATGAAAAAAAAGCCCCACAAAATTATCATAAAAAAACTACCGTATAGCTTCCAAAGACTTGTAGAGAATGTATCGTATGGACCACTTTTATGATATTTTTATATTGTGCTGCTTAATCATCCTTTTTGAAGCTTGAAAAAACAATTCCCTGTTCATTATAATCGTATTGAAAAGATTGACAAGTACAAACAAAATTTATCTTTCTGTGTTCCATGAAAGAAAGAAACTCATACAGGATTGGAAAGATAAGTTTGTGACTAAATTACAGAATTTTCATTTTTCTGTGTGAACCATCCCTTTATCTGTGTCTCTCTCAACTAATGACAAATTAAAGTGCTGTTATGACTCATTATAGCAATGTTATGACACAATGTTTTGGCATATTAAATCCCAATGCCAAAGTAAATATACTCTCTTTCTGCACCTTCACAGAGAGAGACTCCTTAGCCCTCATTTTCAATTCCTATATTACCCACTTACAGTGTTTAACCCCAATTCAGAGGCATTTATCCCAGAGTGCCTCTTTATCCCCCAGGCTTCCTCTTCAGGCATTACTCTGGCGGTCGATGTGTTCTCCCAGTTCGCTCACTACAGGGTCAAACACACAGCGCACGAGTGCTGAAGCTGTTTTTGGGAAGTGGTATTGTGAGGCGGTAAATTTGTTTGCAGATGGATGATGGGATTTGTAGTGCGTGGCTTTTCCCCTGGAGTTCAGGGATACATGAATGCCTAAGAGAAGATTAGAGAGGAGAGACAGTCGCGTGTTCCAGCTCAGTCTGTCAAACCCAGAGCTGTTTGTTTACATGGTTTGGTGACACAACCTAAACATTGCTATAAAAAAAAATTGTGGTTTAAATTTTTTTTCCCTTTTTTTTTGTTTTTTTTTTATAAAATTGTTTTTTTTTTAAATTGCATCAGCCCTTTATTTCAGCTTTTTTCTTTCAGCTCAGCTTTTTAATAGCAATCAAACATAGTGTTTTTTATTCAGTATCTGATACATATTTTTTTAATATCATTATAAAATACAAAAATTTTTGTGACCCTGGAGCACAAAACCAGTCATAAGTAGCACATGTATATTTGTAGCAATAGCCAAAGAGTTGGTCAAAATTCTAGATTTTTCTTTTATGCCAAAAATAATTAGGATAATAAGTAAAGATCCTGTTCCATTAAGATATTTTGTAAATTTCCTACTGTAAATATATCAAGTAATATGCATTGCTAAGAACTTTATTTGGACAACTTTAAAGGTGATTTTAAAAATAAAATATACTATACTATTACTAACAAACCATACAACAATGAAAAGCTTATTTATTCAGCTTTCAGATGATGTATAAATAACAAACAAAAAAAATAAACACTTATAAATGATTAAATGTTTCATTATCACATTTGATATAAAATATGAAAAACAATTATAATTTATATAAATTATAAGTTATATATCTGTATCATGGTTATTTTAGAATTATATATACTATTATAATATTCATTAATATTTTAAATTAGCTTTCTATTTTCATTTTAGACTACCTTTTAGTAATTTAGTTATATATATATATATATTTATAGCAAAATTTCTCATCTCTAATCCTATATTTATATTTAATTTATATGAAATTATATGAAAATGTATTTTATTTGAAATTATGTCATATATTCCTGTATATGGCCATATAAAATGATATATGTACATATCTGCTGAAATGAAATATTTTATTTACACAATTTTTTCTTCTCTCTCAGGAAGTTTTGTCTCTCCATATATGTAACTTTTAATTGCATATATTTTGTCCTGCTTGTATCTAGTCAACGTCCATCACTCTGAGGGCACCAGACACATTCACACAAGCAGAGAGAAAAGTGTTGGTGTGAGCAACTGGCTCTGTGCCAGGGCTAATTATCATATAGATCCTCTGTGTGTGTGTCACAACACTTGCCATTTTACGCCCCATTCGAAAGCAGCAAGCTTCATTGTAAGCAATGTCGCCGTGTGTTGTGGAGAGGAACACGCTGGTTACATATGTAGTGTGGCCACTTGGCTTTGTCTGTGCAGTCATCGCATGCTGCCTGATCGGTCTCCTACGTGAGCCCAATCACAATGAGCTGATCATGTGACCACCAGGTTTTTTTTTTTTGTGGGGGGGGGTTCTTGTGTTCAACAGTATTACAACAGTGCCCCCTTGTGGTTATGTTTTTGGCCTAGAATTATGATTTCAGTAGTATAATGACAAGTTGGTCAGTCATGCATGTGTAACGTGCCTGGATTTGCACATGCATGGACATCTTCCCAAGTCTTAAATAATGTCCAGCTCAAATGAGGGCTTTCTGTGCTCCTCAAGCTCAGATGGAGGTGGATGCAGAGCCAGTCATTGCGGGCGGCAGGTAGTTGGTTTGTTTTGCTGTGGGCGGCTCAGTGTGGGTTAAGCCACAGGCTACATCTAATTAGACAAGAGCACTGGACAGCCTTTCCATTTGATAGCAATTAGAGCCCTCCGTCAAACCACCAGCTGGAAACCTGTAGGTTGCGTGAGCACGTCTGTATGTGAGTGTGCTAACGTTTGTGATCCTGGCCCCTGGTTTAACACCCAGACTGCAGGGCGACAGTTGCCTTTCTTAAACAGATGGCAAATTCAAGGCTCGTTGGCAAGCGGTGTTCGTTTTTTTCTTATCGGTAGCATTTCAGCTAATGACTTAATTAGCTATGCAAATTGACAAATCAGTGTGTGGATATTGTTATTTAGTCAAAAAGCCCACCTTAATGAATGAGAGTAATTAAGAAGCAGAGTGGTGGGAGGGACTGACAGTGACTCTGGGGTCTCAGCCACAGCTCTCACGAGACGAAACGAGAGTCAGCGCTCAAATAAACAGAAATGAAACCTTAAAAGAGCTGAATCAAGAGAGAGGATATGCAGAGAGCACAGGTCCAGTAGTGTGAAGGGTGCAAGGAGTCTCATAGCAGTTAACCTGGAGAATGAACAGGAAAATAAGGGACGGAAAATACACACTTTATGATTAATGTTCAGTTGGTTTAACAATAGTTAATGCATTAGGTATCGTGAACTACTTTTTACAGGCTTTATTAATCAAGGTTAATGGTCATTTATAAATATATTACTGTTAATATATGTGTGTCTTAAAATGTATAACCAAACATTTGCTGGTAGCCATTGACTTCCATAGTGTTTTACCATACTATAAACTCTGTAAAGGCTTCCAGAAACTAAAGTTATGTATTGAAACTTATTGTAAAGTGTTACTGGACTACTCACAGTTTCTTGATTTGCACATTTGCTTTTTAGCACATTTAATTTAGGCAAAATAATAAATTATGTGCTAAAATGCATTTAAGATGCAATCGCATTAATTTTGTCTCACTGACATTCAATTTCATTGTGTCTGTTATTTAAAATAATTCAATTAATTTTAATGTCATACTAAAGTGTCACACACTACTACACATTTCAGTTTAACTTCTGCCAATTTACAGTATAGCACTAAAGAATTTGACTGTGCATAAATATTTCATTATAACCATACTCAGCTTTTTAATGCTTTTTTATTTTAGACATTTTAATTAAAGCAACAAATCCAGTTGAAAAATGCACAAGTAATTTGTTTTAAAATATATTTTAGACATCTTAATTAAAAGCAAAACATCCAGTGGGGAAAAAAATGCACAAGAAGCTGAAAGCGGACAAATTGTCTCTGCTTTTATCCAAAACATTCTGATGAGCAGTACAAAGTACAATTGTTCACGTCTCATATGTACATTTTTCTTGTTGCAGTAATTTTGTCAGCCTATTTATTTGTAGTCACTTCTTGCATTTTGATCAGTTAGATTGCTGTCTGATTGGATATGCACATTTTATATACACTTGGCCACATTCATGTGTCTCAGAAAACAGATATTAATGCAAGCTATAACCATGCTAAATGCAAATTCACTTGATGCTAAAGCTGGGCAGTAAAATTATCTGTTGAACACTCTCACAAAGAAAATAGTGTTTGTGTGTGTTTGCTTACGCATGTGGATTGTGTGCTCCCAACTTATGTATGCTGTCTCATAAAGATCAAATATGGATCTAATATTCCGTTCCCTTAAAAACGGGCCAATTCTGTATGGGACAGTTGGCAATCGTACATAGAATGGGAGCTAGAAGAGGAGTATACAGAGAGATAAAGATGCCATAGTGTGTCGACACACATAATCAGCGAAGCGTGTGCTCCAGTTCACTGATCAGTTGAGCCTGAGAATTCAATAGAGAGAGAGAAAGTACAGAACAGAAGACTGCACTAGAACAAAGCTCCAGATACGATATTGTGACTAATTAATCACACAACTGATTGCATATATCACATCTTGACATAAAGAATCCACATCTATTTCATGTATTATATTTTAATTTAAGATATTATAAATGAATATATTTTATACATTATTTTAACACATTAAAAAACAATTTTACAACTCAACTCAACATTGTAACTCATCACAATGTATTCACAATTCATAACATCAGTTTTTAACACATTAAAATACTATTTACAAAGTTAATTGCACCTAATCAAACAATAAAATCACAATTAATCACATCTATTTTTAACATATTATATTTTAATTTAATATATTTTTAATATATTATAACTTTTTATTATGTTTTTAAATAATTTTAAAAAGTAGATATTATACTTTTAGATATTATATTTTAATTATGTATATTTTTAATGAAATATTTTTCAATATATTTATTTACATTTTTGTAACATTGAAATGCAAATAGTTTAAATTTGTTAATATGTATTACTTTTTAAAATAATAAGTGTTACAAATAATGTATATAAATATATTCACAAATATCTTAATATGAATTCTAATGATTTACCCGACTCTACATTTAAACATTTTTACTGGTGCTTGCTAAATTAAATAAAAACCTAAATAACCTAAACCTAAATAATAAGAAGGTTTCAAACAACAAACCAAACAAACACTAACGTATGCATGGGTCTGGTTGGTCTGTTTTCTCTTCATCTACACCCAAAGTTTCGTCACATATATGAAACCTGCCTTATTTTGTTGTTTAACTGTCGAACTGTATGTGTTGCAGGATGTGATGGTGGTAGGTGAGCCCACTCTGATGGGCGGGGAGTTTGGCGATGAGGACGAGCGTCTGATCACTCGGCTAGAAAACACACAATACGATGCCACCAACGGCCTGGACGATGACGACGACTTCACAAGCTCTCCGGCGCTCGGCAACAACGGTCCCTGGAACAGCAAGCCGCCCACAGGACAAGACAGCAAGCCAGAGAGTACGGCCTCGCAGCCCTCTCAGTAGGAGACAACATGCGCAATGCCCTGCTCTTTCTCTCTGACCTCACTTTTTACCCTCGATGATGTAAATCCCATTTCATGGTGTCAATGATGTCATCCATGTTCACCAGAAACTGATGGTTCCCCTTCTTATTTTGGGTAACGTTTAAGAACTTCACAGCCCAAACGCTGGCAGCAATATTTGCTCACTGGATTTTTTCAAAATCATCTAGCTAGGCTACAAAGCATCACAAGAAACGTGACTTTTGGAGGAACTTGATTTTATCAAGGCTGAGTGAGCGATCTGAATTAAAAGAGACCTTAATTTGGGACAACTGTAGCCCAATAATCAATGTAAAAAAAGCTACCTGTCTCGCAGTTCATCACACATCTCCATAGTGACTCCAGCTGGCAACCGCACTCGATATCAACCAATCGCTGAAGAGACGGTCATGTTGACTGTCTTCTCACTGGAGACTGGAACTGCAGAGGCATCCACTGAGACCAATCCCTGAACATTTGCATTTTTATTGGAAATTCGTTTGGCTATTGTCTTTTTCTCTCTGCTTTTAATTAAAAGTGAACCGCCTTGCATTCCTTCACCACAACTTACTGTATTAATAAAGACAGATTGTACAGATTGTACTTCAATTCAAAAATTCCTATTTGATTTCTGAGTCGATGTGTTGTTTCAATCATTTGTGATTTTTCTGTATTCTCCTTGTACTGTAACATCTGGATTAGGAGTTTATTTACGGACAGGCAAGCACATATGAAAAGCATATTTGTCCATCTATCGCTCTACCTGTATTGACTTATTTTCATAATGGAATATGATATGTTTCTGCATGACACTTCGCAATCGGTAACATGTTTATTTCCAGACTTTTGAGGTCATGTTGGACTTTGGTTATGGATTTGGAAGCACAGTAACCAGGGTTGTGACTTTGACAATAAAAATGCTTTCTGCTTCATCTGATGCCGCTGAAGTCATCAGACCTTGACGTAAACGGCAGCTCTTTTGACGTTTACTACTTGTTTGACTTTTTTTTTATCTGATAATAACAGATTTCATACTCAGGAATGAACACCATACTGAGAAATGAGAACATTAAATATAGCTTACTGTAAATCCAGTCACAAATATACTGTTCCTTAGCTTTGTATGAGTTTAAATAACATTCATCATGTCTAGCTTCACCCTACTTTTAACAGGAAAACAGCCTTTTTATCTAAAAATCATACAAAAAAAAAAAGATAAATCATGTGATCGGGTTTAGACAGCTTTATGTCACTTCTGTAGCTAGAGACACTTTGTTTTTGCAATATTTTGTCATATACTGTCCACTGGATTTGGAAACGTTTCTTTAAGGCCCTTTAAGAGTTGTGGTGTGCTTTAATGACTGAAAAGAATATTACAGTGATGATGATGATGACATACAGCCAAATATTTTTTAAATTAATCAGTTTCTTTGTTCCTGTGTTTTGTCTAAGATATTTCCAAAACCAACAAAATGACAAGACCTTAAACCTTGTATTACTGAAACTCTGCACAGTTTGTAAAATATTTAGCAGAGCTGTTTTTGTGTCATATCCAAAGTCTTGTATGTATGCTTTGCCATTTTGTGTGCCAATAAATTGTGCTTACAAAACCTTTTGCCACAATATTTCTGCTCCCTCTCAAGTTTTACTTAGCACTTTTCCAAACATGTTTTTCAAGTCTCAATGGCGCCACCCTGTGTTCAATATTATGCATTTCTTGCTTGTATTGTTTTGTATGTTTAGATGTTTTATATTACGCCTTTCTTGCTTGTAAATAATACAATCAAGAAATACATAATATAAAACATCTAAATATACAAAATAATACAAACATATATAGATTTTTCAATGTATGCATTTTAATTTTCAATTAAATAGGTAAATATACAATAAAACATACTATAATATTTATTTTGTAAAAAGAAAACTACTTATAAAGTAATATTTCTAGATTATTTGTGTACATAATAATTACTATAACCTCCTGTGTAGTTTATTTTATCGCAACAGTGTACTGTTTATCAACATCACGTGTGTGGCGTGATGACGCCACAGCGAAGATGGCGGATTCGCTGTGTGGCGGAGCATCCGACGAAAAAGATCCCGAAAATGAAGATCACAAAGGGGTAAAATGTCCCCGGGCTGCTGCAGCCATATCGAGAAAGACAGACGTCTCAGGGTCGGCGGCGAAAATGACGGAAACTCTCGGATATTACGAGAAGCCCGCCGTTAAAGACGAGCAGCACGAGCATTCAGGTGAGCGCGAGCATCTGACAACTGACCTTCGCCTTTGCTTCCAACGTGGCTTTAAGTTTACCTGAATTTACGAATGCATGTGCCACATCTGAGTTATGTATAAAATGTTGTTTTGGCTAATATTCTGATAGCGTTCTTGCTAAGCAGTCGTTGAAACAAGCTTTAATTTTACGTTGTGTTCTTTGTTGAGTAGCCGTTTACAGGGCACATATATGTTGTATTCATTTTAAACATATGCATCAGAAATCTTTAGATCTAAAGTGCTCATGGGAAGCCTGAGTGGGTCATCTGAGGTCTCGTTTCTCTTAAACCGCTGTCTGGTTCTGGTCCAAACATGGTGTTAGGAACACATCCAGAGAGAAATGTGCACTTAAAAGCTGACCTCTCTAGCTCTTCTCCTGTCTAGTATTTACCGTCATTTAGAAAGTACTGCAGTGACAAAACTAGCACAACGTTGTTGCTTACATCTGTCAAAATATGTTGCAGGAAATAACAGTTGTGTAAACGCATCTTGCTATCCACAACTCTGAAATTGCATTCTAGTGGTTGAGCGATTCAACTGCTTAAATATCAATGTGACAGATATACTGTATATACACATAATACACCTAAAAAAGAAAAAGAAGAATTATTTCACCAAATATAAGTTCTATACAATCAAAAATGTTTGTACTTGTATATCCAAGTTCAGAAAGTTTTTGTAAGTTCTTGCATTACATTGTAAGTTATTGCTCTTTATTATTTTAATCTGCTTATACTAAATGGTCTAAAATGTAATGCCAACTTTTCTCTATTTGATAGTTGTCAACCTTTAAAAAACAGAGCTGTAAAGACAAAATGACTTACAAAACAAAAATCTCTAAAATTTGTCATTTGAAAACATAAAATGTCTATTGTCCAGTGACAAGGCTGCCATCAGACTTTGCACTGACCGAATCAATTGGTCACATGGGCACAGTTATTGGCTGATGCCAATAACTGTTCAATCAGTTTAATCAGTTTGTTTAAATAATTGTTATGGATATATTGTGTTATATATTGTGTTATGGATATATTGTGTTATGGATATATTGTGACGTTTGTATGCTTGTCATTTTGCTATTTTTGCAGTAATGTTGAAATGACTCTTTGTCGATCACTATAACTGTTGACTTATCAATTTAATAGCTTTAAACACTTTTTTTCTCTCTACCCTACAGACTCGGATGACTCTGACGAGCCGTCTCTGCTGAGGTTCATGTGTGCAGAGCTCACCAGGGGCTACTTCCTGGAGCACGACGGGGCCAAGTACACTGAGAGGAGGGAAAGGGTGTACACCTGCATGAGGATCCCCAGAGAGCTGGAGAGGGTGAGTCCCACAGTGCTCTTCTTTCTTTTAGTCTGTAACTTAAAAGAACACAAATTATAAACTTCACCTTCAAATTTGGTCATACGCATAGGCGGAAATCCCAGGGGGGTGATGACTACGTAAGCAATAATAAGATTACATGCTTGACAGATAGTAATGTCTACAACAGACTGCTATCAGATTTTCTAATTTGGCTCGGTCTCCCTGCCACACTAATAGTAGTAAGGCTTTACTCTGTGTATACATATCCTTGCAAGTACAATTTTAGCTGTATTATCTGTGTCCCCTTCAAAAATTGCTCTTGAGAAATTTGATGTTTAAAATTTCGTCAACTGTTAGTTGAAATTTACGCCCCTGGTCATATGTGTCACACTTCTCAGGGAAATTATTTTTTTTTTCTTCCGTATTTCTAACAGATTTTGGTATTTTCTTACCAGAAGTATGACCCATTTATCTGTGGGAAAATGCATGTATTTCATGCATGAACACTTTTTCAAATTTCTTATTAGGATAATTTATAAATATTATAAACGAAAGAGGAGGTTTAAGGTCTCCCAGCGATTTTCTGCCAAAAATAAAAGCTCTTTAGTTTAAGATTTAAGAAAGCAAGGAAAATAAGACATAAATACTGGCATTGTAGTTTTTCTCATTTGTAAAATAAAGAGTATTAAATATATTTTATCAATGGTAATATTACATTAGTAATGTGTTTTTATTTTATAATTTATTTAAAAAAAATAATTTGAATATTTTTTTTTATTTTTATTTTTGGTCCTTAGCTGATCACATGCCTGACTCTTATTTTTAATTTCATCATATTATCCATTCATTTAATAAATGAGTATACAGTTTTTTCATTTTACATTACAAGTCGAGATATTATTATATATCTAATATTATAAAATGTATTCTAATATATTCTAGACCATTTCAATGCTTTGTAGATGTTATCAAAATAGTATTTCAGATTTAAGAGCCTGAATTGTTGAATGCCACTAGATGGAGATATTGAGTTATGGAAAACTACCAAGCTTGGTCAAACTATATACTTTTTATTTTATTACCCTTATAATATTAATGAGATGGAAATTATTCATATAATGGGCAATATGCCTGAATTCAAATATTCACATAGTATTTTTACATCATGCTCAAGTCCTCAGGATCACACTCAGGTTTGTGTTGACAGCTGCGGTATGCGCACACAAAGACAGCTCTGTGACCTTGAAGGTGCTCCGCCCCTCAAACCCTAGAAAGAGCTCAGCAAACTCTCTAAACACCAGTGAGACGAGGGTTCATTGCTTACGTGGAAACAGTTTGTTCATTATGTTTGCAATGCACAGGTGAGAGGCTGGATCTGGAACTTCTGATTCCTGGTCAGTACAGATGGACTGAACACCAAAACAAGTCACAAACAGCTTTGCTGTTCTCCTCTCCTACGTTTTTGCATGCTTTATCTGGAAATACCATCCAGTTGGTAAACAGTTGAGCTGCATACCTAATAGATTTCCACATTGATTCAGATTGCTTTGAGCAGGTAGGGCTCATGTTTTCATCATCTTGCAGAGCTCTACAGTAGGAATGGCTGTTGGGTCCAGCTGATGAAACTGTCACTTGACCTATCACCCTGTACTTTGTTTTTGCTTTATTTTACACTTGTAGATCGTGCACATTTTTATGCTTTGCAAACTAAGTGGCTAAGGTTTTATCAAAAACATATATTTGCACTACTGTTCAAAAGTTTAAACTTGTTAACTTTTTAAAAATGTTTTTGAAAGAAGCCTTATGCTCAACAAGATTGCATTTGTTTTATCAAAAATAAAGCAAAATGGTACAATTGTGAAATATTATAATTTAAAATAACTATTATATATTTTAATATATTCTAAAACATTATTTATTTCTGTGATGGCAATGCTGAATTTTCAGCAGCCATTACTCCAGTCTTCAGTGTCACATGAAATCATTCTAATATGCTGATTTGGTGTTCAAGAAATTATTATTATCAATGATGAAAACAGTTGTGCTGCTTAATATTTTTGTGGCAACAGAGAAAAGCATTTGCTTTTCAGAATTCTTTAATAAATAGAAAGTTTAAAAAGAACAGCATTGATTTGTAATATTTTATCATGTTAATTTCTTAACTGTTACTTTTTATTAACTGAATGCATTTTTCTGAATAAAAATAATTTCAATGAAGGTAGTGTATTATTTATTTATTTATTTATTTATTTATTTATATTTGCACAAAGTTTAAATGGAGTGTAAAATAAATTTTGATACATACAAAGATGTAATATATATATATATACCAATGTGAAAGTATGTTGATAAAGTTTTAGTGATCACAGTGTAACACATGTAGCTGTGTTTCTGTTGTTATTGCAAAGAACATGTATAAGTATAAACTATTTATTTATTACTTGTACAGAAATCATGAATGTAATGGGAAGAATACATATACAAATATGCAGAATAAAAGAAAGTTCTTTGAAAATATTGTCTTTCCAAGCTCTTATCTGAACTACAGGCCTGCAGAACAGCTCCTCTTTGTTAAGTCCGGTCTTGATTTATCTTCCGTTGCCTTTTATTTTCTTTGTGCTTTGTTGAGAGGGTTCTAGTGGTCTGTGTTCGTCTCCTAACAAGCTCTCTTTGTTTTATAGCTGATGGTAAAAAATTGTCCCCTGGGATTCACACTCGTCCTTGACTTTAAAGAGCCAGTTGCTTGCGGTGCATGTTAATGTTTTAATTTGTTCTTAATAGTCTTTGTCTGAAACTGAAGAGTGCCTCCGAAAGATGAAAAATATTTTAAGGTTACTGACTGCTGGCAGACATATTCAAAATCTCCTTCAACACATTACATGCCTCGGTGCGCTCAAGCATGTGAAGCATCAGGATTCAGGGCCAAGGGCTTCCTTGACATGATGTCACAGTTATTTCTGTATAACTTGACTGAACATGAATTTCTGCTTTGCATATTGCATATCTGTGTGCAGGTGCTAATATCTCTGTTTGTGTCTTTCTACAGTTGATGATCTTTGGGATCTTCCTGTGTCTGGATGCCTTTCTGTACGTGTTCACCCTGCTGCCCCTGAGAACTTTACTGGCCTTTCTGAGGCTGTTGACGATACCCTGCTGCGGTCTTGGGTAACACATAATACTCAATATCTCTCTCTCAACAAAAAAAAAAGATACACTGGAATTCAAAACTTTTTTTTTTTTTTTTTTTGCTCACCTTTTATGCTCACGAAGGTTGCAGAAACACAGCAAATACAGTAATATTGTGAAATATGATTACAATATAAAATAGCTGTTTTCTATTTTAATATATATTTTTAGTGTGATTTATTCTTGTGATGCAATGCTGAATTTTCAGCCACCATTACTTCAGTGTTCAGTGTCACATAATTAATTCAGAATTAATTTGTGTTCTTAAACATTTCTTCTTATTATGCTTGTTGAAAACAGTTGTGCCCGATCTCTGTATTATTTGATGAATAGAAAGTTTAAAAAAATGTGTATGTTTTTAAATGGAGATCTTTTTTAAAATAATGTGTTTACTGTCTCTTTTGATCAATTTAATCCAAGCTTGTTGAGTAAAAGCATGTTACAAAATTTCTTTCAAAAAAGAAAATATTACTGACCCCAAAATTTTGAGCAGTAGTATATTTTCAGCTGAACTTAATATTTCAGGACGTTTCACTACCAGTCATCTTACAGTTGAAAATTTGATTAAAGTAAAGCCAGGTGCACACTGTGGAACTTTTTTTTTTTTTTTTTTGCTGCCTGAGACTTATTTTAGTAATTGTTCGTTTTTTATTACAAAGGAGAAGAGAAAGACGTTTAGTTAAAAAATTTGATTTTGGCTTATCTATGTGATACTCTACATAGTGTTCATATCACATTTTGTTCATACCATCAAAATGACCTCAAGCTTGCATTGAAGTGAGTGCCTCGGTTGCCCATCCACAACTGACTCCTGACACTCCGACTCTTCCCGTGTTTTTGTCGTCTTTCATGAACAGCATTGCCAAAGTGACTGAGTTTGCACAATTTAACTTCAGCTTCACATGTAAATTAAGATGTCATAACACGTTTAACTAAAACAGACGTTTAGTTGTTGGAAACATACAATTCACAAACGTAAAATATAGTTTGTCATTCAGTCTGCCTTGGCTCTTACCTAAGATCTCACAGGGGTGTATGCAATCTGACAAATAACAATCTCACAGGACAGAGTGTAAAAGAGTACAGTATACACTTTGCTTTAGCAGCGTCTGTAGTGTGTATTTGGCAGTGACTCTACTCTACTCATTAGAGATTTGGGTTGAGATGCATTGTGAATCGTTTTACAATCAGATTGTGACCAGATAAATTCTTATATGGTTTTAGAAACTAAATTTTCTCATTGTACTTTAATTCTGCCAGGTTCCTAATAAACAGGTGTGTGTTATTATTGACTTTTCCTCATATCAGAGTACAGTATAATGCCTAATGTGTGCCTCTCCCTCCTCCCATCAGCGCTAATGTTTGCCCTTATTGCAGACGGAGCAGGTAGGACACCTGTCTTCACTGTTTCACACAATCCCATCCTTCATTCTGTTTGATCCATATGTTTTATATAACGAGCATGTCACTGAAGCATTTGCCAACCTGGTAGAGTGTGTATGTCTCTGCCAGAGATAAATCTCTTTTTGCTTACGATATGATGGTGCAATAGTTTTAATTGTAACTCTCAGCTGCTGCCAAGTGAAGAGGTTTAATTTGGAGCTGTCAAGTGTCATTTTTGGCTGGCAGTGTTTGTGTTTCGTGACTGTGTGTGTCTGGCGCCAGTGTGACATAGAAGTGCTACATTACACGCCATCCTGCTGAAAAAACAAACAGCAGTTTAATCCAGCCTAAGATGGTTTGCAGAGTTTAGTTAGCTAGTTTAAGCTGATTTACTGTAGCTTGTTGGCCAACTAACCAGCTTCCTAAAAAAAAATCAATCTAGACTAGCTTGGTGACCATCCAAGACCAGCAAACCACTATAGACTGGTTTATGCTGTTTTTCCCTACTGCTTTTTTGTTTGTTTTGCTCTACTCTGGTGTATTTGGTGAGGATCTCATAAGTCATAGTGTCTTTTCCCTTCGCTTTAATCAAACTGCAAAGAGTTTTAACTGAATCCTAAGATCCGTAGCTACACTTAAAGATTTTATTAATACCTCACGGTCACATTTCCAGCTTCAGGAGATTATGTGCAGAAACATTCCTGTTTAAATGTAATTGAAGAGCTTACACGTCACACTCATGTTTTGATTTACTGTTACCTTTAGGACCCCTCATAATGAATAAGATCGTTCAAGTAATAAAACAGTAGCCTTTCAGGACAGTTCATTGCAGAATTAAAACCATTCAGCATTAAAATTCTGCATCTCATTTCTTCAACATGAGTCAAGGATATAAAGGACAAAAGCTTTCTTACACATAAGCCTGGCACTTTAGCACAAGCAGAAGCTGGCGCAGATGAAAGGCAAATAGCAGTATGTGCTTAGTATGCTTACAGAGAGACAGATTTCTTATCCCAGCTGTCAACTTTGAGTATGAGCCACTTTATATGAATTTCATATTTAAAGTGTAAATATTTATTTATTTATATATATATATATTATATATATATATATATATTATATATATATATATATATATTATATATATATATATATATATATATTATATTATTGTATTATATTTATACTAATGTATAAGGGTGTAATGGTACACAAACATGATGGTTCATTACAATATTATAATCAACACTCAACTTAAAAAAAATTGCACTCTGCACAGCCGTTTGAACAGTGATCCGTCACGACACATCAAAGAGCGCCAAAACTGCATTTATTGTTTGAATTTCCTGAAAAAAATGTACTGGAAGACTACACTGCTGTTCAAATGTTTTGAGTCAATAAGATTAAAGAAAAAAAGAAATTAATACTTTTATTTATCAAGGATCTTTTGATCAAAATTGACAGAAAAGACTGTATTTTGATCAAAATGCAGCCTTAGTGCATACAAAAACATTGTTGAACAGTAGTGTATATGTTTTCCTTTGGCACTACCTTGCCAAAATTACAATTACTATTAATTTATTTCTGTACAATGGTATTACAACAGTGATTTATTTTTATTTTTTTGTGTATGGGGGGGTCTGACGATCATAATCTTTGTGTGACAAAAAGCTCAGCTTTTTGTTGTCAGTTCTCAGTCTTGCTGTTTTCCTGAGGATGTTTGTGTTGATTGCTCCTCGTGAGTAGGAGTGTGATGCCTCAAGTGAAAATTAAAAATCCTTCTAGTTTTTCCTTTTTTATTCTCCCACCCACACCCAAGTCACAGCTCCGCTCCTCTAATAAATCTGATACCTTCAGTTCATTAGTTTTCTGCTGAAAGTGTCTTAATTGTGAACTAAGCAGAGAGTGATAGATGTCAATGCTAAACTTGTGTTATAATTTTTTTCTCATCGTCTGTACATGAAGACCATACATCAAACATCTGCATGGGTTTGGAGTTGTTTTTCTCTGGGTGTTTCTTCAGCTGCAGGCGTCTTTGATCTTGTGATTTCTTTTGCTAGTTAAATTGGTCTTTTGGCATGTCCAGCTTTCACAGAAAACCCACTAAATATTGAATAAATTACTCTGTGTTTGGGTCATCATAGTTTTGAAAATGTAAAAAATGACAATTTTAATAATGGATTTTTAATATATTTTATTATTTAAAATCTGGGTCTTAGCGAAGGAAATATAATAATCTAGACAAAAATGTGAAAAGTAGCAAATGGTGATAAGACCATTTTAATTTTGACATGCGTACAAAAAGAGAATGTGAAGTCTGTTAGTTAGTCCCTTGGCTGTAGTTGAAGAAATGCCCGTCTGTACGTTTCTCTGGTGTGAAAGAAAGCCAGTGCTTTCAGTGCGATGGGGTTTTGAAGCTGATGTGTGTAATCACTGCATTTGGCCTCATTTTGTAAACTCATAGGGCTATTTATAATTAATGTTCATTAAGCTTTTTCTGCAACTTGTTCTGACTCTCAGGCCTGTTTGATACACTTCTGCTGTGTGTTTGTGTTTATCAGTGGCTCTCGGTTCCTGCAGCCGGCTCAGGTGTGTGACCTGCTGAAAGGTTTAATAATGGTGCTCTGTTACTCCATGATGCACTACGTCGACTACGCCATGATGTACCACCTGATCCGCGGCCAGTCTGTCATCAAACTCTACATCATCTACAACATGCTGGAGGTATTGAACAGCTCTCAAACCCGTTTCATTTACTGGATCATTTGATAAAGGAATTAATCACCTAAAAATGACAACTCGTTTTGTTTCAAACCTGTATGCTAAACACGAAAGAAGAATGTTCATGCATCGTTTCCAGCATACAGGTTTAGATGAACATCAGGCTCTGTATTGACATTTTAATTTTGGGTAAATTAATGTCTGTGTCATTTCATCACTCAGGTGGCAGACCGTCTCTTCTCATCATTTGGACAAGACATTCTAGACGCTCTCTACTGGACGGCCACTGAACCAAAGTCACGGAAGAGAGCCCACATTGGAGTCATTCCCCATTTCTTCATGGCCGTCTTCTATGTCTGTATCATAATTTGTCTGATTTCTTGTTTTGATTTTTCTTACAGAGATTTTGTTGTAAATGATATGCTCTTTAATATTGATGTTGAAAGTGATTTAGTAGTTTTTTTTATCAGCCCTAATAAATATCAATGACAAAAGTAATTCATTGTCTGATTTCTTGTTCTGTTTCTTCTTATAGAGATTTTGTTGTAAATGATATTCTGTTGCATCTGATTCAGTATTATACAACTTGTAGCACAATAAATATCAATGACAAAAGTAATTCAATACAGTTGTTTTCCTCAATGTATAATTGTCTCAGTTCTGCATGCCATCCTCATCATGGTCCAAGCCTCTACACTAAATGTGGCCTTCAACTCGCATAACAAATCTCTGCTCACCATTATGATGTCCAACAATGTGAGTATATACACACAGTCAAACATTTTATGTGCAGACAACAGAATTGTCAGAATCATCCAGTTATTGTGTCACTATAGACATTTAAAAACTGTGTAATCAGAGTTTTTATAGGCTTGTGTTTGTTCACGTTTCAGTTTGTGGAAATCAAGGGAAGTGTGTTCAAGAAGTTTGAGAAGAACAATCTCTTTCAGATGTCCAACAGTGGTGAGTCAAAGTCCCAAAATCTCACTATAAAACCCACCAATTCACTGTTATTCAGGGAAAACACAAGACTATAGATAAATTAGAATGTTGTGGGAAAAGTTAATTTATTTCAGTAATCAACTCAAATTGTGAAACTTGTGTATTAAATAAATTCAATGCACACAGACTGAAAGTAGTTTAAATTCTTTTAAAATACTTCATAAGACCATTAAAAATAAAAACCCACCAATTCACTATCTCAACAAATTTGAATACTTCATAAGACCATTAAAAATAAAAAAAATTCCAAAAACAAAAAGCAACAAATCATCAACAGCATAAATAATAAATAAAAAAAAAAATAAAATGAAAAAAAAAAAATAATAAAAAAAGAAATGTTTCTTAAACATCAAATCAGCATATTAGAATGATTTCTGAAGAATCATGTGAAACTAAAGACCAGAGTAATGGCTCCTGAAAACTCAGGAATAAATGAAATTTTTAAATTTAAATTGCATTAATTTTCACAAATATTTCAGTGTTTTTACTGGTTTAAAATAAATTCAGCCCTAGTTTGCATAAAATACTCCTAATGACTCCAAACTGTGTGTGTCACGGTACTTTTGTTTTACTATATTCATGTTGTTTAAGGTGCTACAAAGAATACTATATTACCAACCAAGCAAATTGTTTTATACACTGGGAATATTACAGCACTGTGCCTCAGTTCTGGTTATTTAAAGCAACTAGTAGGGTGTATGTCGTCTTTATCACTTGGAGAGTCAAGGCAGGTGAAGGTGCAGCATTGAACATTGTGTGTGGGCTGACTCAGAAACATTATAGCATCTTTTTGAAATGCTAATCAAAGCTCTAAAGAGCTTTCTGATAACGCTCTGAGATGCTGACAGACTGTGGTGCCGTTTGAGTGCCTGTTTCCTACAGTGCCCATCCTCTTTATGAAAGACACGCTGATATACTGTAATCAGCACCTATTCTCCCTTCCGCTGTTTACTCTATCCTCACTTTCAAACGGCCACTAAATCTTGTGGTTGTCCATTCAAGACTTTGTGATGGAATAATTCCTCAAGTTACTATTCATACACAACCTGCTGCAAACATACCATCCTTTGAAGTCTTACAAACTTAAAGCTTTATTTGTTGACTGTCGTTTCCCCTCACATTTTGCTGGGATTGGAGAAAGAGGGGCTTTGTGAAAATAACTTGCTGAATTTGTGTTGCTTATATGTTCTGTCCTACAGATATCAAAGAGCGGTTTACCAATTATGTTTTGCTCCTCATCGTGTGCTTGAGGAACATGGAGCAGTTTTCCTGGAACACAGGTCCGGATTAAGACTTTGATT
The DNA here is from genome assembly GCF_018340385.1 of Cyprinus carpio. Classification (NCBI taxonomy): domain Eukaryota; kingdom Metazoa; phylum Chordata; class Actinopteri; order Cypriniformes; family Cyprinidae; genus Cyprinus; species Cyprinus carpio. Next base: position 14,468,356 of record NC_056610.1, read on the forward strand.
AAAATTCTTAATTGAAAACGCAGGCATTTTTTAAAGTGCAATCTGTTTTCTTTTTAGACTAGTAGTTGGTTTATTGTAGCATCAGTATCTAGCTTTTATATATAAGTTTTATATATAATATTTATCATATAATGGTGGTACTTACCTAGAGGAATAGGCCTAGTTCACCCAAAAATTAAAATGTGCTGAAAACGCATCAACCTCAGGCCAACCGATATGTAGATGAGTCTGTTTCTTCATTAAAACAGAATGAGAGTCCAAATAGCTGAAAAACATCAATAATCCACAAATTTACCTGGATTGTTGTGATGTTTTTATCTGCTGTTTGAACTCTCATTCTGACGGCACCCATTCACTGCAGAGGATCCATTACTGAGCAAGTGATGTAATGCTGAATTTCTCCAAAACTGTTCTAATGAAAAAACAAACTCATCTACAACTTGAATGGCCTGAGGATAAGTACATGTTCAGCAAATCTTCAACAATGCTTGGTTAATCTGTTAACAGTGTTGATATTGCTCGTAGATCACCTCTTGGTGCTGCTTCCTGATGTCGTCATGGTAATCACGTCTGAAGTTATGGTTGACGTCGTCAAGCACGCTTTCATCACTAAATTCAATGATATCACAGCTGATGTGAGAGCCACAGATTTGTACTTGATTTTCAAAATAATCCATCACAAAACCACAAGTGCACATAGACAGGGCCGTAAAGTGCGCTAACAAAGTGCACTAACATAGCCCTAAATATAGGCACCACATATGAATTTTGCATTTCCATCATGTTCTTTAGGTCTACAGTGAATATAAAGCCAGCTTGGCCTTTGAACTTGTCAGCAGTCGACAACAGAATGTAAGTAAAAGTTTAAGTTATGGATGTACTTATTTAAAAAGGGAAGAAAGAAAAGTTTAAAAAAGAATATGAATAGGAAATATGGTTGATTCATGTACAGGCCTACACAGACTATAGCGATTCAGTGGCAAGAAGGATGGGCTTCATTCCTTTGCCTCTTGCTGTACTGGTGAGAAGATATTTTCACTTGTTTTCCTACTCTGGTTATTATTGCACATATCTTTTTGGATTCATTTGTAAGGTAGCCAAAAAATACTATCTGGAACAATATAAATGTTTTTTTTTTTTTACTATGTATTTTCATGTTTACCAACATACTAATTACAAATTGCAAAGTGACACATTAAAAAACAAATTATATGTTACTGCTATTATTCAAGACTAACACATTGCATATGTGATGCTGAAGATGGTTTTGTTTTTGTCTCTGTCAGCTGATTCGAGTGGTGATGAGCTCTGTGAAGATCCAGGGCGCTCTCTCATCTGTCTGTCTGCTCCTCTTTTATCTTGGGTAAATGAATTACCTTAAAGTGTATGGTATCACATAATGTGTCATTTTGACTGCATCAGTTAGCATACAACATAATCTCCACAGACCTAGAGTATTTGATTGTTCTGTTTTCAAACTGTGTAAATGTACATCTGTGAACATTCTGTGAGCAGTTTTGGCCGGATTCCTCATTAGAGGTGGTTGTACTGCTATAGTTTTTAAATCATGTAGCAATGCAGTATGATTAAGTTGCAGGGAAAGGTTTTTGTTCTAATGAAATTAATACTTTTATTCTGCAAAGATGCATTGAATTTATTAACAGTGACAGCAAAGGCTTTGACAACATTTCAAAAGATTTTGGTTTCAAATAAATGCTGATTCCTGAAAAAAGCATCACATTTCCACAAAAATTTTAAGCAACTATTCGCAATGCATGATTATAAGAAATGTTTCAAAATCGCCATAATCAGCATATTAGAATGATTTCTGAAGGATCATGTGACACTAAAGACTGATGAAAATTCAGCTTTGCCATCAAATTATATTTAAGAATATTTTAAAATAGAAAAAGTAGTTAAATTCCAATAACATTTAACAATATTACTGTACTGTATTTTTTGACCAGATAAATGCATAAGATTTCTTTCAAAATTGACTGAACCCAAACTTTTAAATGGTAGTGTATTTTAAAGGGATACTCCACCCCAAAATGAAAATTTTGCCATTAATCACTTACCCCCATGTCATTTCAAACCTGTAAAAGCTCCGTTCGTCTTTGGAACACAATTTAAGATATTTTAGATGAAAACCGGAAGGTTTGTGACTGTCCCATAGACTGTCAAGAAAATAACAGTGTCAAGGTCCATAAAAGGTATGAAAGTCATTGTCAGAATACTCCATCTGCCATCAGATGTGCAATCTGGGTTACATGAAGCGACGGGAACACTTTTTGTACGCGAAGAAAACAAAAATAACGACTTTATTCAACAATTCATTTGAAAAACAGTCTCCTCTGTGTCTCTTTATATCACTGTATGCTGTGTATGCTCTTCTGTGTCATCTGCGCCAAAAGGATGCGCTATTTTCTTTCAAATCAAATCGAAATACACATAGAAACAGCGCATCCATATGCCACGGATGACACAGAAGAGCATACACAGCTTACAGTAATATGGAGAGACACAGAGGAGACTGTTGACAGAGGAAATGTTGAATAAAGTCATTATTTTATTTTTCTTTGCTTACAAAAAGTATTCTCGTCACTTCATAACGTTACGGTTGAACCACTGATGGCAGATGGAGAATTCTGACGATTTCTTTCATACTTTTCTGGACCTTGACACTGTTATTTGTTTGGAAGTCTATGGGACAGTTACAACCCTCCCGGTTTTCATCCAAAATGTCTTAAATTGTGTTCCGAAGACGAACAAAGCTTTTACGGGTTTGGAACGACATGGGGGTAAGTGATTAATGACCAAATTTTCATTTTGGGGTGGAGTATCCCTTTAAGTAAAAACTGCTTAATGTAGTGTGGTTAGCTGTCCTTTTTAGCCAAAGTAGTTGATCGTAGAGTAGTTAGTAACATTTTTGCAATATTTTGTAAGTAGCCTGTCCAATACAAGATTGTAATTGCAAGTTTACATTTTTTGATTGTTTTGTTTGATTCTGCAGGTTGATAACAATGAAAGTATTGAATAGTATAGTTATTCTGGGCAAGTCCTGTCGCTATGTGAAGGAAGCTAACATGGAGTAAAATCTTTAAAAAACACACTGCCCAAACCTCAAAACAAAAAACCAAAAAACCAAAAAATCAAAAACCTCCCCCACCCTCAGGTAACACCAGTTTGATTATTCAATAGTTCAGACTTTGTTTCTCAAACTCATGTGACTCATTTTTTTGTGCTGAGGGAATTTTCAAGGAATCATGTTGCTCTTTTGCTTTGTTTCTTTACCTCTTTTTAGCTGAACCTAAAGTGCAGCGCCCCTCCAAGTCCATCACCAAGCAGCCGAGCCCAAGAGCGAAGCCTTTTCCCCCGGCTCCACCTCCTGTAACTGAGGTGACCAGTGACCCGCCCCCAGATTCTCCTCCTAAACCAGAGGAGAGCAGCAGCGAGACGCCACAATCTACTGAACTTAAACACAGAGCCACCAACAAAGATCTGTTGGAGATTGACCGCTTCACAATATGCGGCAACCGAATCGGGTGAACTACACCCCATCACCATAGTAACTGCTCAGGAACGAAAGTGGAGAAGACTCAGAGTCTGAGTCTGAAATAATTGCAAAGGCTTTCGAGTGAGTTCTTCAGCGGTGGCTACTGTTTAACTCTAACTGGAAAATTACTCGTTTTGCCGTCCTCTCTGCTTCCATTTCTGTGGAATATCTACAAAAGGAAGCAGATCTTGTGCGTAAAGCATTTCAAATCAAAATGAGTCTGTTCACGCTCGGCAGCCTGGCAAATCACACGACGTAGAATCTACTGTAGTATATGTTGCTTTAGGATATATTTGTCTCGATTTTATCGAAAAATCTTGAACTTCTTACAAACTTACAACTGATGCATATAAATGGATGAAGTTATATATATTCACACACTTTTGGCTTAGAATAACATGCTAAACAGGTTTGCCAATAATGCTGCCATTAGAATTGATGAGTCTGGCAAATATTTATTTTTAGAACTTGATGTTGAAGTCTGTATTGTAATAGATACATTTCTTTAAAAGACATGACTCACAGAAAGGGAAGGTTTAGCTAATCTAATGCCAGGCTGCTTGATAATTCAGCTCTGTATAATATACATGGTGCCAATCCAGCTGACTTAACTTTGCACTGATTTACCACATTGTCTTAAGCTGTACAGAATATTTTTGTGTTTCTAAGTATGAAAGTTTACACCAGCTATGAAAGAGCAAATAACTGTTTCATATGAAGTGTAACGAAATGAGTGGTTGTTTTTTTTGAATGCACATTGTTAGTGTATTTTGAAATGCAAATCATCTGTGACCAATCTGAGAGATTATTGTTTGATATAATTCATATTTTTGTTGTTTTAAATGTAATTAAATTATTATCCAGTAATTAGTAGTTCAGTATCATGTTTATACTGTTTTATAATGGTGCTTGGAAGGTGAGGAAAGTTGAATGTCAATCTAAGTCTGTGCAGCCTATGTCTAGAATTTACCTCCAGTATAGTCATGAGGTACAGACGTACCAAATGACAAGCGACTTGAAAATGGATGTTTCGTCATTCTCTTTTTGACTAAAAATGTTTTTTGAGAAGTGTTCCTGCCATGATCTGAAGTATGCATAATTTGCATCTGAGTATATTGTATTTTGTTTTATTATCATTGTAAAAAATTTAATTACTATTTTTGGAGAGATTCTGAACAGGGTTGCACAGGTAGTTGTCCTCACGGTGTGTTCTCATTTTTTGTTTTTAAAATGTACCATAATGCTAAAAAGTAGTTTCATATGTGAATGTTAAAGACTAAACCATTTGTTTTTCTGTAATTCCATCCCTGTTTTGGGGACGGCAAATAAAAGTTGTTTTGTAATGTGTGCGCCATATGTTTTATATTACACGAGTTTACACAGAAACATGTGTTTTTGGTGCTGTGACTGGTCGTCATATTGTAAGTATTTTACAGTTTTTATTCACCTTGTAGTTTTATCAGTCAGAATGCATTCTCCTCGCTCCATTAAATTGCGCCTACGTTTCTGACAGCCCGAGACAGTAATCTGACCTTTTCTCTTACAGAATTCGCCGACGGTGACGGACGGCTAATAAATCCGCCTTCAGCCGCCTCCGTTTCCATGTGTATGAGGCAATGTTTACCTCCCCTACTCCCACCACAAACCTCACTGTCCTTCTCCATCAAGACCTCCAGATAGCAGGTACCTTCTTGATGCTAAGACAATCAGTAAGCACGGAGGAGGAAGAGCTAGAATAAAGAAATCCTTTTGAAATTTTACTCTTAAGTACAATTTCTGTAGTAGATATCCTTAATGGTGTTTTATCTCAATGTATTTATGTTGTTGAGAGTATTTTGCAGGACTAACCAGTGTGGTTGCCCTCTGATGTCACCATGGTAATCTGTCATTGTCCTGCTTGCCATGTCGGAAATGAATAATTTCTTGTCCAAACAGGCTGCCGGGGTTCTGACACTGTTGGATTTTGTCTTTGTTCAACAATGTCTGACACACAGAACATTCTGCCGCCATTGCATTCTTCACAGAATCCTTTAATCCACAGCTAGAAAGAGAATTTAATCAAGTGAAGTCCTGCTCTGATATCATTTCTGAACCTCCCTCACATTCTTTATGAATTAAGCAGTTGTTTCCCAGAATATAGTGAAGGAATAACATACCTGGTTTAAAATTAAAGGACTTTTGCTGTAGATAGACTTCCATTGGCCTTGTGGACTTGCGAAGTAAAAAGTGACATAACAGTTATGGACGATAACTGCAATGTATATCAATAATGTCAAATTAAATTAGGCTTGATGACATCAGTGTAATATAGAGTCTCTCTGTGTATTTAAGCTGTGCATATGAATGAAATACACAAAGTACTTTGTGATCTTGTTTGTTTTAATGCCTTTGATGTCTTAATAAAATCAGGAAAAAAAAAAATTAGTCATGTGAGAGATGTGAGCCCACTCAGTGGGTGAACTTATTGCCTAATACATGAAAAGCTGAACGAGTAGATAAAATCCAGAAGTTTGAAAAGAAAATCCTCCATGTGTGTTGCTTATGTATCAGCATCTCCCACATATTCTCCCCTGCTGCACCTTATGACTCTGGAGACTGATTTCACCAATATACCTATAAATAAAAATCAGGTTTCAAGTAGGACTGTGTTTGTTTGACAGGAAAATGTGTTCTACTGAAGTTCTGCTCAGCCTCTAGCATTATAATGATGGATGTCAGTTTGTCAATGATGTTCCGCATGTTCAATCCACCAGGTAAACATATTTATTTTATAAGGAATGGTCAAAGTAATAAAACCTTGGAGAATTTACCATGACAACTAGTTTCCACCAAGATCTTAATACGTGTTAATGCTCAAAACGAAAATGGCTTAAGTAAGAACTTATGCAGTAGTAAAGCAAAGTGATGCCATTTTGGTTTTGCTGTTTACCAAGAAAAAAAATGAGAAACAGTGCACCAAAATATAACACTGCCGTTGTTGTTAGGCATTAGAGCATTTTGATATAAATTCTTTAACGTGAGATAAACCATTTAATACCACAAAATGTATTAATTTAATAATATTGTATTATTGATTTAAAAAAGTTAACTGATGAATGGTATCAATAGCCTACTCGACACCTATAAATGTTTCCAGGATTAAAAAAATAAAAGAAAAATAAAACCAAAGTCAAAATACAATAAAAATAATACAATACACTAGTTACTTAGTTTGAAAACAATTAGCCATAAAAAACCTTACCAATAAAAACCTAATTATTATTTTTTTTTTCGTTAGCCTAGCAAATATTACACTTTTGAACTAAAAATTAATCATTATTTTTGTCAAGAAGTATTCATGATAAAAAAGCCTAATTTAAATCACTTCGTCTCTCATCTTTATATTTGAATACACGGGGATTCACTAGTACCTACTTCAGCTTTGAAAACCGGCCGTTGCCATGATAACAAATCGTCTCCGGACAGCAGGACTTTATTTTTTTTTTTTCCTAGCCTAGCACTAAACTATTACAAACTTTTTTTTGTGCTGGGGACACTTAACACACCATCAATAGCCAACATTCAGAAAACCCAACCTTAAATCACTACGACTCACAAAATCATACCACAAACCAATCACCCACCCAAACTTAGCCGACAAGACCATCAACAAACGTCATGTGATTTCTTGAACTTCCTGAGAAAAGCCTCAAATCTTAAATCACTTCGTCTTAATAATCAATCTTTTTTGCAGCCTGACAGGCGGGTAGCACCGAGGTGAGAACTGTGGGGGCGGAGACCGTTAGGCAAAGGTAAGGCGACGGGGGGCCCCCAAAGCCAAGGGGATGCCTAATGCTTCACATAGGAGATGCGCATTAAGCGCGGTACACTACGGTTGCCTCAGTGGCTTTACGCTCATCATCGTGCTGCGCGTAGCCTTGTGTATCGCGGGTAGCAAAATAAAATTTTATGACTGACCTGACTGCCGCACCGCGAAGTTCCCTCTTTCCCAGGAGCCGCTTCGCCAGCGGAGGGAGCTGCCATTCATCAACATGATATCGCTTCTCTAATTTTACAGCAGGACTTGAGAAATCTCCGAACAGCTATTGTCCAAGCTATTCTTAGTATTTGATTTTTATCAGACCCGGCACGATAATTTTTGTGCAGATTAACTTCTCGGAAGGGGAGAGCTTCTAATGGGTCCACAGTCACTTGAATTCATCCCTTCAGCACTAGAATGAAAACAGTAATCATGCATCAAAAATACAGTGTGAACAACGAGGACTGATTTTTCTGTGCTGGGAAGTGAGCTTGACGTCATGGGAAAAATCCAGGACAGTGCAAAGAAAGAGAAGTAATAGGAAGCAGTCTAATAGACACTCCTTTGCTGCTATCCAGCGCGCTCTGTTACAACTTTGGATTTCAAAAATGCCTCGTCAGGTGTGCCTCACGGAGTTTTAAGATATGTCGATACTGTTTCAGTTGAGACAGCTCAAACATTTTTAGTCTGGGAGCCTGGGGAAACCATTGGGAAAATATTCATTTAACATTTAGAACAGATAAAAATGCAATTAAGCGATTTTCCTTAACTCATGTGGTTTGTGATTATATATTTTTAATTGAACCCCCTAAGTTCCTGAAATAAAATGGTGAGCTCAGTCTTTGTGAGCTGTTTTTGTTTAGAGCTTTACCGGAAACCCACTATCTTTCTGACTCCAAAAGCACCACAAGAAACCTCAAAATCTCAGATTTTCAGACCAATACTCTTGATTATATAATTCGAATCGAGTTTTTCATTTTATATATTTTGTTTTATGTTTAAAACTAAAAAAAACGGTAAATCAATTGCTATTTCTGCCCCATTTTTTGCAAATGTTAAATGTAAATTAAAGAATCTTAGAACAACATAAAAAATGTAGAAACATACCATATCATGAGCAGGTAGATGCAAGCATTCAGGTGTGAGAGTGTGCAAAAAAATGTATAGGGCGGGTTGAATACATTATATCTTAAATATTCACAACAACATCCTTCATGTCTCAGTGGTGGGTTGGAAGGTGTGAGGGGTTGAATACAGTTGGTCTGTTGTATTCCCCACCTCCTCCGTGTTCGTCATTATTTGGTAAATCTTGAGATTAAGATTGTGCACCTGTGAGTCACTGTCCTAATGAGCTAAAACGCTAATCTGGAATGCCATATGTTCCTGTTCTTGTATTTTCCAGCCTGCCACAGGTGGATATAACCCGGTTCCTGGAGGAATCCCAGTCATATACACCCATTTCAGATTGTGGAGAACTTTAATTAAGAGCTGAGTTGCATCAAGTGTTCGATTAGACATCCAAAAATGTGTACTATAAGTGGTCCTCTAGGTTCGAGGTTGGGAACAGCTGAGATTTTGCTGTTGTACTTGTCATCTTATACATTCTGCTATGTGTGTACTCTTCTGTTTCTAATGGTTATAAATCCTTCATTTTTCTGCAGCTTGCTCGTTTCTCATCTAGTGATGATCCCCCTCTAGCAGTAGGTCTAAATCATCCGTACATTCATCTTTTGAACGCATGTGGCACTGACGGCGTTCTGTTTTCTTTTTTCCCCTTTTTCTTTTTTTTTCTTCTCTTTCATTCTCAAATAAAAATAGCCACAGCTGTAGCCTTTCAGCAAATTAATTAGAATGATAAAAGCTCTCTGACAGGCCTCCAGTATGATAATTCAGCCCACTGTGTTTGATTTGCAAGAAAAAGACAGCTGCGACAGACATAACTCAGGTTCTGCTTGATTTGTTCTCTGGAACTACATATGTTTGTGCCAGTCTTGGAAGTCATTTCATAGCGTGGATTTTTCAGGCGTTTTCCGCGAACTGATTTAAGAAGGCTGGTCAGACATGCTCAAATCCTTTGATCCTTAAATCTGAATGGACTTTGACAAGTGAAAGTAAGGACACTGGTGTGTGTGATGGTAACCCCTTCTTCTTCAAAAGAAACTGCCTTTAGACCTACGAAGCTTCTCATAAGATCAAAGCGCACTGGGGGACGATGGTTCGGTAATAGCCTATTAATTGCTCATTTTAAAGGTCTCTAGTTTCACAGAGTTATATTGCCAGGAAATATATTAGAGAGCACTTGGGAGCTCTTTGTTCTCAGACACTGACCTGGCTGTCCTGACTGCCACCTTTGGTCTCCCTCTGTGTGTATGAAGTGTATGATTTCTGCAGCACTAACATCACCACTAGCATTTTTGTACAGAATTCTCAAATATTCCCCCGTCTGCCACTGGTTGCACAAACAGATATTCATGCTCTAAAATTGCACCATTGGTTGAGCCAGTATTGCTGTTTTAGGATGCTCAAAATCCAGAGTAATGTTTTATATAACCACTGAATGGATTATTTTTAGTTGGTTGTATTTGCATAATAAGTAGGGATAGGATAAAGTATTTTTATAACATACACTACCATTCAAAGTTTAGATTTTTATTTGAATAATAATTTATTCAGCAAGGATGCATTAATTTGATCAAAAGTGATGGTAAAGACATTTATAATGTTACAAATCTATTTTAAAATCAGTTTTGAATTATCAATCTTGAAAAAATTGTGAAAAAATGTATCAGTTTCCACAAAAATATTAAGCAGTACAACTGTTTTTACTGATAATAATAAGAAATGTTTGAGCACCAAATCAGCATATTATGATGATTTCTGAAGGGTCATGTGACACTAAATTCTTGAGTAATGGCTGCTGAAAATTCAGCTTTGCCATCACAGAAAACATTACATTTTAAAATATATTTAAGTAGTTTAAGTCATTTAAGTTAAGTATTTATTTTTAATTAAAATAAATATAGCCTTGGTGAGCAACTTTTGAAGGACATTTAGTGTATAAGTAATCAATTATAAATCCTGTTAGAGAGCTACTGTAATATGAACACCCTCAGAATATACAACAGATCCCAAAACTAGCAATCCAGGTGATGAACTGACTCAGTCCATCTGAGGAAGACATATGCAGTGGAAGCAGTTGCCAGGGCAACATAACTGTATCCTAGTGAGTGTGTTTGAGTTTCTTCCATTGGCCTACATATGTCTGAACGCTGAAGTGTTAAATGAGGTGCGGGTATCCAATGCTTTCTGAGAGAAGTGCAGTGCTTTAGTGAATCTTAATCCTTGTTAAAGCACAGGACAACCAAGACTATTATACAGATTTTCATGCCAGGAAGTAGGTGAAAGTTGAGAGATTTTGAGAGTTATGTTATTTAATATAGTGTAAGTGCAGTTGTATACATATAAATTTTAACACCATAAGTCTGATATCCATGTCTGCCCCATTGAATGGGTTCAGATCTGTGCCAGCAGGGCTGCTGAAGGATGGAGCACCAGTGTTGATCGCAGATGGCATCCCGAGTGGCATATCTGTGGGCTGCCAGCTTGCTTTGCTCCTCTGCATCTCTAGAGACAGTTACACCACACTGAGGCTGTGGGGAAATGAGAAATTGCACTTTTTCCTCTCTCTGTTGCTCTCTTTCCCAATTTCCTTAACCCAGTTATCTCACTCTGCTTGACCTCCATTCTTTCTCCTCCTTGACTCCACTAAACAAGCCCTGTCTTACATATTCATGTCTAAAACTTCTCAAGGGAGTTATATTTAAAGGCTGGTGCTGTTATTTTTAGAGGTGGCTTAAAAAAAGCAATGTGGAGTCATTACTAATAATTTGTTCAGTTCTTATGTGCAACTTGTGACTTGAACATAAATCCATTAGAAGAGAACAGAGGGATATTCAAAATAAGGATTTTTATATATATATATATATATAAATATATATATATGTTTGAGGAGGAAGCTGGACCTTACATTAAAAATGCACTGTAAAGGAGCTGTGTCCCAGAATATGATTGGTATTTTATGAGCTGCTGTGAAATATCTTGCACATATTTGAATGCAGTGAGTATTATTGATGTTTGAGGAGGAAGCTGGAGATGTTGGTAGTGTGTTATATGTCTTTGCTGTAGCGCTCACGTGTTCTCATGACTCCAGCATGACTGTGGTGCTCCTGGGTCTGGCACATGTCACTGGATTTCCTGGGGCATCTTCAACCCAACATGAGGCCAATGAGCTCCAGTAAGCCCAGTGCCAAGCTGTCAGTATTATCAAAATAAGCTGAAATCCTAATATTATTCAAGTAATATTCTTAATAAAACATTTTTCCTGCCAAGTAAAATATGCATGATAGTCTTGTGTTGAGTTTCTTGAAGTGTTGGATATAAGTCAATATTAGTGCATTTTTATTGATTGGTTGGTTGGTTGCTGTTGTTCAGTATTGCATATTTGTGTGTGCTCATTTCAGAGATGGTTTGGAGAACACAGCTAAACCATATATTGTTGCGTCGTAGCCTATATTGTTTGATATTTAAATAAATAGCCAGATATTTAAATAAATAACAAATTTAATCACCCATGCAATCTTGTTCATAAATGACAGAATACATGACAGCTATCTGTGTCTATTAAAGCCATAAATAACACCTTTACAAACAAATCTGCATCTCCACTTCCCCGTTACAAACATAAAAAAAATCACATAAGAAACGTCTTTACAAAGTCTTTTGTATCGCTATTTCTGTGTTTCAAACATTCAAATAATCACAGAAGTACTGGAATAAAAGTTTATAGTTCAGATATGAACCCTGCTGTCTACAGAAGCGATCAAAATAGAATAAATAACCATTTTGAAAGTGACGATGTTTCAAATAAATGTTGTATCAATTAATGCCAGTAGGTGGAGACAAGTGACTTAAAAAGAGGTTCGTTCAGAAAATGTTGATTCATTCAGGAATTAAACAAGTGAAGTCTTTATGAGCAAGTTATGAGTTATGAATCATTTGTTAACTTTTTTTATCAATTCGTTGAATATTTAAATAGACTGCAGACTTTTTTTCTAGAAACTCTAGTAATTTACATGTTATTTTGTTTAGTTGTCTGTTTTTTTTCAGAATCATGGTGGGAGAATAGTGATATCTATTTTAAAAATAAAATATTGATACAATATTATTAATATAAATATGAAAAATATTTTTTCTAAAGACATTTGTGAACTATATTTACTAAAGAATGGTTTTAGTTTTAGCATTTTGAGTTTGCGGCCCGCTTGGGCTCTGAACTTGAGTACCCCTGATGTAGTCCCTTATCTGAGACGCTCCTGTCTGGATGTTCTTAAGCATTGCAGGGCTTGAAGCTGCTCTAAATCTTGCCCTCCTGCGCTGTAGATAGACACACACCCACACACACTCTGTCACCTTTGGTGTTCTTTACCTGAGCTTCTTTGGCAGCTGGTTCACAAGACCTTTTTAAGAGGTTTGTGGCCATTGAGCTACATTGACAGTCTGGCAGTCTATAGACATCTGTAGTGTGGCAATCTCCAAGACTGATTACATAATGATGACCAGGTCATAAATTGTCATATGTTGGCTTCTCAACAGATAAATCATAGCTGTCTTAAAGTGACATAACACTAACTATAGAAACCATACTGAGCTATATATAGACAATTATAATAAAGAATAGCCATTATATTTGCCTTGCATTATAACTTGAAGAGAACTGACTTCATACGATCTCTATAAATTACCTTAAGAAAATTTGGTTAAAAAGTAATTGCAAAAATGCTTTATAAAATTATAAATCCATAATTATGAGAAAAGCTCTAGTATTTGTTTACAGATCCAGCTTGGTTTGATATCGTGTTATCAGTGCAATTAAAGTCTATATATTAAGTGCGTCTTCATGTACAAATGTGTAGTTGTCCCTGTATCTGTGTGGCCTATTAGTGGTGTTTGTGTAAGTGTTGATGGTAAGCCTCTCTGGAGAGCTGCAGATTTGCAATGTCATAACTTAACTTCCTGCTGCTAATGTGACGGTCACATTTACATTTAAACTCCAGTGAGCGTTTGTCTCCGCTGCCTCATGTTAGCATGGCATTATGGGATGTCAGACGGCAAACCCTTCAGGTGTTCTGTTCTGCAGCGTTGTTAAGAGGAAAGTGGGATTGCTGTAGACTCTGAATGAAATGCTTATATTTAGAAGAGCTACACACACACAGTTACTTTCTCTATCCAGCATGTTGTGTGGGTTAGATTTCTCTCTCTAGAGAGGGAAACAAAGGCCTTAACTAAGAGAGAGAGAGAGAGAGCAATGAAAGACTGGCAGTGATCCGGAGCTATACGGCCCTTGATTATACAACCACTTTTAGCCAAGGCAATGAGGCTATTGAGGCTAGATGAAGTCGTCTTTGGAAAGACTCTGACCAGTCAAAATGCTGTTGTTCCATCCAAAAGCTTTTTTTTTTTTATCATAATTGGAGATGGATCAAGTTGCATAGGGTTAGTCATTACTAGGTATATCACAATTATTTCTTGCGACCTGCTTCTCAGTGTGCAGTATTATAATAGTACTGAATTACATTACAAGAGATAAACATTAGTGTTGTCCTCCTTAACAAGTTTAATAACTTTTTTTAAAATAATAAAAAGAACCATGAACATTTGAAAATAAAATGTATAAAGTACCAAATGTTTTAAACATATTAAAGTGATAAAAAACACAACATTAAAAATAATAATAAAGAATCAAGACATATTCAACCTTTTATTGGTTGGCTTATTTTAGTCCTAATTAAAATCAGAAAATATTTAAGTGCAACACCAATGTATTTCTGCTTTTCCATACATTCTGCCTTCTGTCAGAGAGTGAATTTGCTTTTTCATTCATCATTTCTGCCTCAAGCTGTGGGTTTGGGTCAGATAGAGTTTGAATGGCTCCATCCTTCAACAACAGTCTCTTTGCAAAGTGACAGATTTACAAACCATTCTGTGCTGAAATGTGCTGTTCAAACTGTTAAGGACAGATTGTAACAGTCAGAAACCCTGTTAAAAATACATTTCAACAGCTCTTTCCTAATGTTGGGATTCTCAGAAGCATATGTAGAACAGCAGGTGCCACATACCGACAGAACGTTTGGATTTCACATATTTTCAGTTTAGTAGTATCTAATATACTTCCTCTTTATTACCTATTATTAATCTTAGTTATCACTGTGACTTTGTGGGCCAATTATCTGATCAATAATAGATTGTTGATGTGCAAATGCAAATTAGGTTTTGGGCTTCTGATGCCATGGTAAAACTATTTGAACTGTTTTTGTTTTAATAACGAGACTGTTTGGGAAGTTCTGCGATATGAAGTTAAAATTTGCTTTCAAAGAACATTGAATTCTTTGTTTTTTCTGACAAGATTTGATTCCTCATGATGTGACCCCTTTAACCAAAACGGAGGCAACAAATACTCCTTATGAGGTGACATCTGCAAGTGGCCTTGGATAACTGGCAAACCGAAAGTAAGCATGCTGGGACATTTCCAGGTAACACTAGAATGTCATGGGCATGAGGTCGGGGAGTTGCCGTGCTGTTGAAAGGGTGAGAGGGCATCCTGACTGGTAAAAGAGGAGAGGGTGGCTCTACACAGAGGTACATCACAGGGTCTTTTGGGAAAAACCAGAGCGGTTCTTTATAAACAGAGAGAGATGGCTGATAGTATTATGTACATTATTAGTGAGAGCGATACTGGTGTACAATAATGAGAATGAAAAGATAAAATCAGCAAAGGTGATATAAAAGAGGAGAGATACAAAAGAGAATGTGAAATGATAAGAGAATAATAAGAGAGAAATTTGATATTCACTATTCTCTAGCTTCCTCTCCTCATTTCTTGCATCAGTCACAGATTTTGTTTGGCATATTAAAATTTCCTTATTCAGAAAATCTGTTGTACACGGCAGAATCAGGAAAAAGTCTTTCTAGAACACATTATTGAAATAAAGTCAAATTCTGATTTTAATCGGAATTTTGGTGTTTTATATCTAATGAATCTTTGAGCATTTTCAGGGTTTGATAAATAAATAGTTCAAATGCACAGCATTTATTCTTTTGTAAATGTATTAGTATCTTTACTTTCAGTTTTGATCAGTTTAACGTGTCCTTGCTGAATTAAAATTAATTTATTTAAAAGAGTACACTGACCCCAAACGTTTGAACGGTCGAGCTGTTTACCTCATAGGGACAGTTGGCCGCTTCCCAAAATGCAGATGATTTCAGGTTTTACTCTCTTTGTAGGCAAAACTTGGCCCACACCCATAAAATCTGAATCCATATATTCACACACACATTCATCTCTTCCATTAACTTTGATCTAATTTAGCACTGCTTCAAGCATTCATCCCATGTGGGCTGTAGTTAAGAGCATGTATTAGAGTATAATGTACAAATACTACGAATGCAGATGTTTCCTCATTAAAATGTATGCCCTGGCATATCTGCTAACCAAAAATTCACAGTGCAAGAGGGAGACTGCACGTAATTGCGATGTTACGTGACTTGCTAGCATTTCCCAGCTGAAATTAGCCTTTTTGCAGCATTTATCTTCTTGAAGCAGTTTCAGATATATATGTCAGTAGTATATCACTCTTTATTTATTTTTATATATATTTTTAAGTATGCTGTTGTTGAAAGTTTACGCAGCGAACAATTGTGGTCCCTGAATATTTATTAGAATCAGTATGCCTGACTAGCATTGTGTGTTCTGTTCTTGCTGTTTGTTTAATGAGTGTTTTTAATTGCAGAAATGTGCAATTAATTCAATCCAAAGTCGATCAGAGAAAGCCACTGTGGACACACAAAGACAGACACAAACACAGAAACTAATCAGTAGTAATCAGTAACACCTTCATGACCCTTATTTATCTTTATATCAGCTTTGCCATGATTAGTAAGCTGATATTAAGCAGGGATTGTGTTTACCTGATTCTGCGTGTCCATAGAGAGAGTGTCTCAATCGCTGTCTTAGCAGTTTACCATTTCTGCACTGCAGTATTATAGATTCAATGGCTATGTTGACTATAAGGAATATGTTGACTTGTCAAGCCATTTTGAGTGTTTAAGACCTAATTATATTTAATGGGGGCAGAACAATCTGATTCCTGTTGACTAGTGAGATCATTCTCTTGTTTTTCAAACAAATCAAGCCAATGGAAAACATCACAATCCACTTTAGGATTTTGATATGAAGGGTGCACAAAAATAATCATATTTGATCAGCAGCACAGTTTCTGCAGCCTACTTCATTAACCTTGAATGTGGACCTAAAAATACTACTACTTATACATTTTTCAAAAACAGTATTTAAGTAGGCCACAGTCTGGTCAGCTGACTCATAAATTAGTTTGTAAGGACATAAACAGTGGGCGAGGAATGTGGATGAGTTTAAGCTTGCATAGTAAAGTTATATTTTGAGGTTATGATTGTTTTTTGGAATACAATGGAGTTTACAAGTGCATCTCAATAAATTAGAATGTCCTGGAAAAGTTCATTTATTTCAGTAATTCAACTCAAATTGTGAAACTCGTGTATTAAATAAATTCAGTACACACAGACTGAAGTAGTTTAAGTCTTTGGTTCTTTTAATTGTGATGATTTTGGCTCACATTTAACAAAAACCCACCAATTCACTCATGAGGAAGACTGCTGATCTGACAGTTGTCCAGAAGACAATCATTGACACCCTTCACAAGGAGGGTATGCCACAACCATTCATTGAAAAAGAAGCTGGCTGTTCACGGAGTGCTGTATCCAAGCATGTTAACAGAAAGTTGAGTGGAAGGAAAAAGTGTGGAAGAAAAAGATGCACAACCAACCAAGAGAACCGCAGCCTTATGAGGATTGTCAAGAGAAAATTAATTCAAGAATTTGAGTGAACTTCACAAGGAATGGACTGAGGCTGGGGTCAAGGCATCAAGAGCAACCACACACAGACGTGTCAAGGAATTTGGCTACAGTTGTCGTATTCCTCTTGTTAAGCCACTCCTGAACCACAGACAACGTCGTGAGGCGTCTTCCCTGGGCTAAGGAGAAGAAGAACTGGACTGTTTGCCCAGTGTTTTGCAAAGTCCTCTTTTCAGATGAGAGCAAGTTTTGTATTTCATTTGGAAACCAAAGTCCTAGAGTCTGGAAGAAGGGTGGAGAAGCTCATAGCCCAAGCTGCTCGAAGTCCAGTGTTAATTTTCCACAGTCTGTGATGATTTGGGGTACAATGTCATCAGCTGGTGTTGGTCCATTGTGATTTTTGAAAACCAAAGTCACTGCACCCGTTTACCAAGAAATTTTGGAGCACTTCATGCTTCCTTCTTCTGACCAGCTTTTTGAAGAAACAGATTACATTTTCCAGCAGGATTTGGCACCTGCCCTCACTGCCAAAAGCACCAAAAGTTGGTTAAATGACCATGGTGATGGTGTGCTTGACTGGCCAGCAAACTCACCAGACCTGAACCCCAGAGAGAATCTATGAGGTATTGTCAAGAGGAAAATGAGAAGAGACCA
Source organism: Cyprinus carpio (assembly GCF_018340385.1). Lineage (NCBI taxonomy): Eukaryota > Metazoa > Chordata > Actinopteri > Cypriniformes > Cyprinidae > Cyprinus > Cyprinus carpio. The sequence continues at coordinate 14,486,310 of NC_056610.1, forward strand.
AAAAATGCAGATGAGCTGAAGGCCACTGTCAAAGAAACCTGGGATCCATACCACCTCAGCAGTGCCACAAACTGATCACCTCCATTCCACACCGAATTGAGGCAGTAATTAAAGCAAAAGGAGCCCCTACCAAGTATTGAGTACGTGTACAGTAAATGTGTTTTTTATTGGTCTTGAAGTATTCTAATTTGTTGAGATTTTTGTTAAATCATCACAATTTCTGAAATCTTCTCTATCAGGGTTTTTGTTAAATGTGAGCCAAAATCATTACAATTAAAAGAACCAAAGACTTAAACTACTTCAGTCTGTGTGCATTGAATTTATTTACTTTTTTCACAATTTGAGTTGAATTACTGAAATAAATGAACTTTTCCACGACATTCTAATTTATTGAGATGCACCTGTAAATCAGTATAGGCACCATTATGCTACTCTTTACTTTTATAAATATTCAGAATGTCATTAAAATCTATAGAAATACCCAAAATGTTGATCTACAGTAGGTGTTATATTATGTCTACTTTTTTATCTTACAGTGAACAAAGACTGATTTTCAAAACAATTAAAAAAAGAACAAACATCTATAAAGAACAAGAAAGTCACACTGGGTTCAAAGCAGTCTCAAACTCTTCATTGGACAAGGGATGCTATGTATAGTTCCTTTCGTAAGCACATGTGTTTCCTTTCCACCAAGTACCCATTGTTCCCACAAGGAAATTCACCACAAGGAAGTGACAGTGGAGAACTATGGCAGATTTATTGTCACTTAGGTCTCCTGGGGAACTGAAAATTTTTTTCTGTGTAGATGTAAACAAGCAAGATATGTTGCGATAAGAAATGGAGCACATACAAGAAAGTTAAGTGGACTAAGGCTGTTGATTCTATTAATTTCATTCCAGTCATCGCTGTATAGACTTATTCACTTTTACAGGAACTCTGATTAGGTATTCACTGATATTAAAATTCTGGCCTAAATCAATAATCCGATGAATTTTTTTTTGTTGCAGGTTGGTTGAAATCTGATAAATTGATTATATGGATTATATTAAAATTCTAGAATTTGTCTTAATAAATTCAGAATAAACTACATTGTAAATTTTTTTTGTTTTGTTTTGTTTTTTTTTTTGGATGTGGTAAGTAAAACACAGATTACTGGAGTATATTTTACAAGAAAATCATACAGTCATACAGTGACATTTTTTCTACTTTAATGTTGCCCTTTGTAATTATTTGTGAAATTTCTGAGTGAAAATTGTTTCTACACCAATTTTTTTTTTTTGTGTAATCAATTGTTTTAGTTGCTACAAGTGAATTTAAGCATCACAACACTATAATGTACAGTATAAAAATATTAATTTTGCAACAGTAACAGAATTATTAGTGCTTTTAAAGAGTATCTTAAGTGAGAATTAGATAGTTTAATATCAGCCAATAAGTTAAAAAAAAATTATACTATATTGGACAACATCCAGTATTGATATACCGTGCATTCTTTATTATGATTCTTCTTTTATTTAGATTTAGATGTGTGTGTGTATTTTTATTTGTTTGTGAAAGCCTTTATTTTGTTCACAGAGAACATATTGTTACCTTTTCACTGCAACTGACAAAAGCAGTTATAATGTGAGGATATTCTATATCATGCATGTACATTCTTATTTCATATACACACACAAAAACTCACCTTCCATAGCAAGTATCAGAATACAGGGCTACCCAAATTGCTGTTCATATATTAATCTAAAGGTCCCACTCTGTTGCAGTCTAAGCCCGCAGATGCTTTGAAGAGATTTGTCTGGTTTCCAACTGCAGCTTGAACCGTTTTTATTAATACTAGGCTTGAAAGAGGGAACTGTACTTTTTGTACCACCCCCACTTTCTTTTTTATATTAGTTTTTTTCTCTACCTCTTCCTCGTCCTTTTTTCATCTTACTGTCTTTCTCCAGGTTCCCCTCTCCTTGGTTACAGAGGACCCTTTTTGCTTTATGTGTGCTTGAACAGATTGTTATTGTTAATGTTCAGGTACAGATTGTAACCCTCTGGGACTCTAACCAGGCACCAGGGAGCAGATGAGAAAAGTCATGAACACTGGCTTCATGGCATTAGGGTGTTGAGAAGTGACACGCTCGTTCACTCAATTTAAATAGACAGCAGACGTCTCGAGGGATTCTGAAGCCTTGTGAATATTCGAAACACATCTGATCCTCTTCTCTGTGTGAAAGCTACAAGTGTGAAAAACCTCAGGCTAATGTCACCAAGTAGCAACTGAAGATTTTCAAATAATGGAGACACTAACGACAGATGTTTACGTGTCACAGCTCAGGCTAGTCACTAGTGAAGGGTTTAGGATTGAGCTTGTTCTTGTGGTGCCATCGGCCAGTCAGTGGAGTCATGATATAAGGTTTTTATGACTTCAGAGACATTTGCTAAAAAAAAACTTTGTCTGAAAATAAGGGCAAAGATGGTAGAATTCAAGCCGTGTACTTATACTGGCATTGGCATTAGCTTTGGTCTGTTTGACCAAATTAGCAATTTGTGAATTAACAATTAGACCATTTTAATAAACATAAAGTATTTTGTGTTAGCTGCTGTACTCCCTCTCCACTGTAATATATAGGCTGCCTCTACACCGAAGGGCTCCGGTGGAAGCAATTTTGATAGAGCAAGACAGACCATATCAAAAATTACAAATGAGACAAGACATGTACCTCCATCTCTGTGATTTGCTTTCACTGCCAGTACCTCAAAGATGAGCTGCCAGCGTCCAAAAGAGAGTGTCAGTTGAGTTGTGATGGTAATTGTTGTAATTAAATCACCGTTTTAAAAGTAGTTGTTCAGTTTGTACTGTGTAGGTAAAATCTTATAGGATGAATTATAAAAGAGTGAATTTGGTTGTTGAAAGCAGTTGTCACCTTATACAGTCAAACCAAAATTTATTCAGACACCAGATTAGGTGTTTTTCTTTAATTGCTAATGCAACCTTTTTACACCACAGACTGAATAAAATTAGGCATTGCTTGGTAATTGGTTGACCTAAATTGGTATTATCTAATTGTGTACTTAAATTTAACAGCTCAAAGCTATTCAACCAAATTCATTATACCTTTCTCTCAAAGTTACCTGACATTATCAAGATGAATTTGAATTCTGACTTCTTGACATATTTTATTACCATTTTCTAAACTATATTGAATAAACTGTGATAATTTGAAAAAGGTTGAAGGTGTATATTGTGAACAATATGTGTACAGAAAAAGGATTAAGCTTGTTGAGTATTTTTGCTGAGTGTGACACTGAAATATGTTATTTAAAATTGAGAATCTTCTGACAATTCCATCTTTGAGACTTAAAACTTGCAATTTGGCATTATGTTAACAGATAAATTTGTAACAATTGCTGGCATGTGCTACTATTCAAACGTTTTGTGTTGGTAAGATTTTAAAAATATTTTTGAAAAGTCTTTTATGCTTACCAAGGCTGCATTTATTTGATTAAAAACAGTAATATTGTGAAATATTATTACAATTTAAATCTATTTTAATATATTTTAAAATGGAATTTATTCCTATGATGCGAATCTGAATTTTCAACAGTCATTAATCCATTTTTCAGCGTCACATGATACTGCTATTATGATACTATTATTAGCAAAGTTGAAAATGAATCTTTTAATGAATTTTGCATGTTGAGCTGAGTCTTTCCACCGTCCTGTTTTAATATAGTTCTTACAGCATGTTTAGCCAGTTTCTATGCCTCAGTCTGGTTGTTGAGAACCGATAGCTTTGTTTACAAGAGATGTCTGGCAGCGCTAGCTCTCTGCGCATCTCCCTGAGGCTTTTGGCGCAGTAAACAGGATACAAGAGCAAAATGCAGAATGCCCTTGGAAATGTATCTCTCTGATATGCATTTTTTACAGTATAATCCTCTTATTCATGCAGTTCTCTTGGAAGTCTGTTAGGGCTGTAAACCATGTAATAATAGTAATGCCTCTCAGAAATCTTTGTTGACTTCGCCGACATTTGGGACATTCTTAGCATTGACTTAGTATTAGCCCAGTTTGTTCTAAAATTATTCTTTTACTTCTCCATTTTGTCTTCCACAGGGATAATGTCTTGTTTGCAATTGCAATATGTGTAAAATAATGCGAAATTATTCTGAATATGTAGAAAATAGTCACACAAACCACTTCAGGAGGTGATTTTAGATGCTTTCCAGACACAACTGGACAAGTGTAAACAAATCTGATTGTTGAAGCCACATGCAATTTACAAAACTGCAAAAAAATAAGGGCCAAATACCTACTGCAACATACTTCTCCACAGATATGGCCTGCAGGAGTTGAGCATCTCTCTTCAGCAAGCAGCTGCACAAACTGCCACAAATGAAACTTGTTGTTCAGCATCGCTTCCTGAAGCTCAAAATGCATCTTCGTTAAAAGTGGTGAACTCTAAATTCTCTCAGCAGTGCTGTTGACGCTCTCTCAGCTGTTGCAGTCTTTGATCCTGAAATCAGCTGATGGTAAATAAAATGCAGTGCATGGCGGTTGCTTTTGGTGATGCAAGACACATTTAAGAGTAAATGGAACAGTTTTAACAAATCAGATAACTGTCAGATCAGAGAAAATGAATAAAGTGACAAGTGTAAATACTATAGGTCCTTTGAGTGCTGATTTGACATGGTATTAAAATGTCATTTTGACAGGGATGTTTCCAGCTTTTCATCAGTAAAAGGGCTCAGATCCCTAACAAAAAGTGTGCGTTTATTTTGATACTCTTTTTTTAAAATACTGTTTAAGATATAAACTGATATAAATCTTTACCTCCAGTACAGAGTCTCTGACAAGCTGCACAATAAATAAAGAGCTGCTTTGTCGTTGACAAACGATACATGACATTTGCAAGTTTTGTTTCCTCATAAAATATCACATTAGAAACCACTGCAGATGATCCAGAGCATGAGCAATTAGATCAAATGAGCAATTAATTTGCGAACCACTCTGATTGCTGAAAGAAAAAGCATGACTTGATTGAAAATAAATCAATAATATAAAAAAAAGCTCAAGTTCACTTAAGTCAAGTAAACAGTCAGCGATTAAATGAGAATAAGAAACTAATTACAAGACTGCTGTCACTTTAAGAGCTGTCTTTGAGTAAGAGGGTTTAGTTATTATTTAGCCAACTGCCTTCAGCTAGATAATCATTTAAACATTAGCAGAGCTAGCACATAAAATTTTCAGTGTGTTCCTGGCATCAGATTGATCGTAGCCTGCTACCATACCATTCTTTCCATCATTTCAGCTATTTCATAGAACATTTCAGAAGACTTATGCCCCAAAAGGGCATCTGTAATCACTTTCTTTCTCTTGACAGATATTAGTCTTCAGTCTAACTGATGAGATGTAAAAACCCTTAGAGAGTTTCACGTCTCTGGCATGCCATGATAATGTGAGGTGATGTGGCTTACAAATGTATTCAAGGCTGCTTATCTCCATAGCCACCTTGGGGAGATCTCATGATGAAATATTTATGAAGATACGGTGGGGTTTTTTACTTAAAAAAAAAAGAGTGGCATACTTCTGAGGAAATCTCTTTCTCTCTTCTGCAGTAGCCGAGAAACATCTCAAAAGCATAGTCGTGGGTGTGAGAGTGCATCCTGCTGGGAGGATGAGAGGAGGAAGGAACGAGTGCCGTGGAGGATGGAGACAAAATGGCAGCATCAAAGAGAAGTTTGCCCTGATGAAAGAACGTGATGCGTGCCGTTATAAGACTAGAATTAATACACCCACAAGGTGCCCTATTTTATTTAGGACACATTGATCTATAATGAAGTGGTTCTTATATTGTGGGCTGCACTTCCTTATGTTCAAATCACGAACGATGCATGTGTGTAATGCTGCTAACACAGGAGCTGGCTTTCTGACGTAGATCCCAAATGTGCTGCGCCTTGTTTACAAGCAGAAGATGACGCACACAGACGATGAACTAAGAGAGATGGATGTTCTACGTTAGAATGCCGGCTCCTGCATCAGCACGAGTCATGGAACTCTCATGAATGCATGTCGAAGACTGACACAGAAGAGAAGAAATTGTTCTTATTTTTGTTTTCTTTAGCGCACCAAAAGTATTGTAGCTTAATAACATTATGGTTGAGCCACTGATGTCACATGGACTATTTTAATGATGTCATTACTACCTATCTGGTCTTTTTCTGGGAATGTGGTAGTTGCGTTGCTGTCTACAGTATGCAGGGTCAGAAAGCTCTCACCAAAAATATCTTAATTTGTGTTCCAAAGAAGATGAACAAAGGTCTTGCAGGTTTGGAACAACATGAGGCTGAGTAATTAATGGGTGAACTATCCCTTTAAGAGTGACGTTAATAATAGTTGATACTAACGGAACCATTTTCATTAAAACATAACAATGAACAGCCTCGTAGGAGTTTTTAAATGAAACAACCTTGAAATGCCAAACTGAATTTGGGATTGTTAAACTTTTCTGTTTTATGTTTTTAAAATAAATCTCTGATACTCACCAAAGCTTAATTTGATTTGTTAATTAATACAATAAAAATGGTTATATTGTAAAATATTATTATAATTTTTCAAATAACTTATTTTAATAGATTTTTATATGCAGTTTATTCCTGTGATGGCAAAGCTAAATTTTTAGCAGTAATTACTCCAGTCTTCAGCATCACATGATCCCTTAGAAGTCATTTTAATATGCTGATTTGTGGCTCAAGAAACATTTATTATTATTATCAATGTTGAAAACAGTTGCGCTACTTGATGTTTTTGTGGAAACCGTGTCACATTTATTGGGAATTCTTTGATAAATATAAGCATATATTTTAAATAGAATTTTTTACACTTACAAATGAGGACAATAACATTTGTAACATTATAAATGTCTTTACTGTCACTTTTAATCAATACATTGTATCCCTGTTGAGTAAAAGTATTGATTTCCCTCTCAAATATAGAAGAACATACAGAAATACAAGCTTTTGTCATCACCTCAGGGTACTGCAAGTAACCCCCAAGAAATAGTAGCAGTGTCCACTGAGTTGTGCTTCTCTGCACTGGTATTGTGAGTCACTCGGCGCCTTTGGCCCTTCTTTTGTTTACCGCTGAGCCCTGGAGTTTATTTACTTCCTGTTAGATGAATGAAAGCACAGCCAATCAAACCAGGTCAGAGAGAGAGAAACAAGAAGATGTACTCACAAAGGACCAGAGAAAATAGATCAGGCCTGAGAAACTGCCAGCACAGATTGTTTAGCCCTTATGAAGTTCTTGGACACTGTCTCAGTGCCGCTGCGGGTGGGATGGATGGAGGATAGAAGGAGGTAAAGAGTTCCCACTAAAAAGTAACTATTCAGATGGTTATTTAACTAAAGCATTTACTTGACATTTTTAAGAGATGAATTACTGATTCAGTCTGACTAATATTGAACATTTAAATGCATTGGAAGTCGCTGCATCACATAAAATTGAACTTTTCTTAACCTTGTTGTATCCCCAACGGTGTCTGCGGGTCATGTCACCTCAAATCACCGTCTCGCATTGAAAATAAAGACTTCCAGTTGTTTTGTCACTCCAAATCGCTGTCAGTGTGAACGCACCCTAAGAAGTCAGCTGGCTTGTTGGATAACAATTAGAAATGCTAGATATTTGATGTTTTTATTCTGGATAAAGTATATGCTTCTGTATGTGTGTGTGCTTGTGTGTTTATTTGTAAGGGTGTTAAAGGCAAACTATAGTATGCAACAGCCCCAACTGATCGGTGAAGGATAAGAAGAGACACGCTTCAAACCCTCTCTTTTCTAATCAACTCATCTCTCTCTTCTCCACTCCTCTGTTTCCACCTCTCCACGCTGATCTTCTTTTTCTCCTCTCTGCACTCCTCATCCTTTTTGTCCTCTCTTTTTTGCTGAGAATTGGAGTTTTCTGGAAGAGACAGCTGGAGGACTATAATGCCTCACTGATTCCTTACCCACAATCCAATCTGCCCACAGACCACTGAACTCTCTCGCTATCTGTCTGTGTGGTAAAATGCTTTTTGCTTGGTAGTTTTGATGATATGCTTGACCAGCATAAAATAATGAAGTATATTTTGGTTGAAGACAAATTTAAGACAAAAAAAGTCCTTCTAAAAATAATCAAAAGCAATTTAAAATTGATTTTACATGTGGAACACCCTGGAACATAATTATATTGCAATGGGACTAATCAGTTAAATTTGATTTGTGTGTGTGTGTGTTTCTGTGTGTGTGATTCTCACTTCATTGAATCCTCCATAGGTGGTATATTTATTCTAATCAAACTATGGCTAATTATACCAAACATTGCTAAATCAAACTATGGCTAATTATGCCAAATGTGGCTAATTATGGCTAATGGAAAAAAAAAGTTGGACATGATAACTGGGGGCTGCAAATTTCTTTGAGAAAGTCATTCCTTCCTGTATAATTAATTCCTCATTGTGGGGTATGATGCAAAAGTAAGGCAATCATGTACTGAGGGATTTTAATGAAGGCGTATTTCTTTGAATTAAGGTCATGCTAATTAACCAGGGACTTATAGAGACCGCAGCAAAATATAGCTAGACAGGCTAATGCAGTGACTGGTGATGTTTTTTCATGGCCATATACGATGATCCGCTAAACTTTGCTACTTCTGCCTGCCTTTGAAGATGAGTAGGCCTTCAGGACCCTTTGGATTTCTCTGTAGAAAAAACAAGAAAACAATAACAACAATATTACAAAAAAAAAGAAACATACTACTAAATACACATACATTAATAATTTAAAAAAAAATATTAGTTTTGTTTAGATGCCTTAGTGTTTCAAAAATAGCCATATTGATTATTTCCTCTGAAGGAATAGAGATAATATGCTTATGAAAATTCTAACATTTTGTTGAGTACATTACTGATTCTGTGATTACTGATACTCTTTAAAAGACCAAAAACCTCTGCAATGCAGCAAATGGAGGATGTACCTCATTTTTTTCCTTAGGATGTTTTCAACATACTAGACTTTTAACAGAAATGTGGCCTACTACAAATGTGACATACTGTATTTCTGTTTGAAACTGGACATTTAATGAGTAAGAATTTTAGGATGTGACTCTATATGACGGGTTGTTTGAGAAGAGTGTCTGTAAAATAAGAAGAGGCTCTGCATATTATTGCATTCTCATGACGGCTCACAAAGACAAAAAAATCTCAAATACATTTAGTTGTTAATTTTATAGGATCAGTTTAGTTACACTGTCATTAAAATATTAAATTACATTCCCATTGCGTTGTTGATATTCTGCTATTTTATTCAAGATAGGATGTGAAAGACATATTTCCTCAGTTTCTGTGATGAGCTATAGGACAGGAGACTGTTCCTTCAGTGTGTTGGGATGTTTGCCATCCTGCACCTGTTGTTTGTGATGTTGTATCCAGGTGATTTGGATGTTGTATGCTGGTGATTATTAGACTATGGTGCAATGGGAATGGAAAACTTAAACCTATAGGGTGAATAGCAGAAGAAAAGAAACTCATACAGGTTTGGAACAATGTAAAGGTGAATAAATGATGACGAATTTTTAGGTGAACTATCACTTTAAGGCAAGTCAGTTCACTTTGTGACCATCAAGGAAATGTCCCCAGACAGCTGTTTTCTAGGTACTGCTTCTGTCCACACAGATGGGGAAAGACTGAAATCTTAAAATCTAACAATCATAATTATTTATTTATTTATTTTTTCAGATGACATGTTGAGCGATATTTCACATTTTTATAAGTGGTCTCACCTCCCCCTTATACTAACCCTGACTGAATTTTATCTTTGTTTTTGAATACAATGCACAGATTTTTATGTAACAGATCACTGCTTCCTTCTCTTTTGCAATTCTAATAATGTGCATTTGATTTGTAATTTCTCGTAATCCAAACCTTATTTTTAATGCATTATAATGCAACTTTTATCAGCACAGTTACAGTATACAGAAGCTCACATACCCAACTAAACATTGCTCAGACACTCCCCGAGGAAACTTTGTGATGTCTGTTTGTATGAAGACAGCTAATATTTTCTCTGAAGATTGTGGTAATTGTGATCGTGGAGGCAGCTGGGGGCTAAACACTGATCCCGTACTGAAGGGTGACGCTCATCCACAGTGGGCTCATTGTTGGGGTTTTTTTCAGCTGGATGTTAAATAACATTACGTAACGTGTTCTGACGTGGCGGCACTGTAAGAGGCCACAGCATGCTGACTTAGTTTTCTCCTGTCATTGCAGATCTCGTCATTAGAGTGGCAAAGGATAAATTCGGAGCCATACAATCCGAGTACCAGAAGGTAAGTGCATGTGACTGTGCCTACCTGAACCTCTGTGCGATTACGTGCTCCACCACCGCAGTTAAGTTGCAGGGAAAATGTCTCTGCGCATCTATTATGAAACAATATTTTTATTGAGTTTGAAAGCCAAGGAGAGAGCCTTGCCCTATTAAGCGCTTATTCTAGAAGAGCTGTTAATTGCTTTTGGCATTATAGCCTGTAGTAAACAGAGGAAGAAACTATTTGTTGCTTTTTAATAACAGAGTTTAATTAAACAACAGCTCTTGCTTTGAAGTTTCAGCATCTTACTCCTGGGAACAAACAAACATATGGGGCAAAACTTAATGAATCAGTTTCACCGACATTTCTTGTGATGGTTAGAGGAAATGTGAGTTTAGAGATACACAGCCACCTCAGTTTATCAGAAAACGTCCTATATTATATTATATTATATTATATTATATTATATTATATTATATTATATTATATTATAAAAGTTTTGGGCCTGTATATTTTCATTTTGAAAAAAATTAATAAATTAATCAATCAATGATCAAAAATAACATCAAAAACTAAAATTAAAACAAAAAAAAAAATTTCAAATAAAATTACTGATTTTCATCAGAACAAACACTACTGCTTTCAAATCTGACATGTTTCTCGGGCACCAAATCAGCATATTATAATAAAAATTCAGCTTTTTATTAGAATAAAAATTCATCACATGAATGAATTACACTATAAAAAAAAATAAAACAAAAAAATAAAAAATTAACAATACACAATAATTTTTGATTTTAAAAAGACAGTATTGGTGAATATAAGAGACTTCTCATAAAAAACATAAAAAAATACCAACCACAAACTGTATATGCAATACATACAGATATAATTTATTTTGTATATTTTTATATTAAAGGATCATCACTTAATTTAGTAATTTAAGCTTAAAATTCATATGGATGAAAAATGATGATTTCAAAATGGTCAAATATCAGTCTATAATCATATTGACTCATTCTTTTCAGCTTTATTCTGTTTTGCTCTTGAAACACTTAAGAATATGAAGAACTGGACATGTATGTGAGTGTCGGCCCAATCCATGATTCACTCAATATCTGGGACTGTCAAAAAATGGGTCTGGTTCCCAAAACAGAGTTCTTAAGTGATTGTATTTGCCATTTGTTTGACTCTTTATTTGATTTTGCTTACCATCTGTTCTTCATTTTTTTCTGATTTTGGTGTTCTGCATGCCTATCATCATCTGGCACCTCCCAGCCAGAAAACATTGTTCTGACGCTACAGGTAATGTGTGTGTCCTGCTAGAAGTGTCAAGGGCCAAACCAGACCCAAGTCTGACCACCCTCATTCCTTAGTTGCACCTAACCCGTTCAAAGCCCAGCCGTTCATGTCTGTTTCAGTGTTACTCTCCAGTCTAATCTTGACTGTGGTTATGTCATCCTTGTGAAACGCTAGGAACATTACATTGATTGAAATGATCTAGATAAACATTACACTTTTAGTACAGTTTTAAAACTTGGAATATGTTCATTTCATTTTTTCTTGGCCATCCTGTATTAAAAGGTATTACATTTCTCTTTCATCTCTGTAATTGGTAAGATAATCACAGATACACAAATTTCCGTATATTAAGCTATCTGCAATTTTTAGCTCAGCCATGACCTAGTAAGAGGAGTGTAACTACGCTAACAGGAATGATGTTGTCCCTAGATGAACCTTCCTAAAGCTTAAATATGCTGATACGAGAAAAGCACATCAGACGGTCAGTGAGAGGGAATGACCATTCATTGCAGAATGCTCAATAACCTTATGTCTTAAGTGCTATATGTGTGAAGTCCTTCATAAAAGTCTTAGCTGCTAAGCTTTTGTGCCATTTCCAACAAGACTTTCAGCTCTTACTCGCAAAGGCATGAGGGGAAATGAGCTTTTAAAACCACTTTTAGAGAATTTTAAATATGGAAAGGCTCTACCCTTGAGGAGAAGCGAGGGTATTCGGTGACAGACAAAGCCTTTGGTTTATTCAGCGGATTAAGCTTATCCACAGGCTAGCCGGAGGACAGCCCTGCTCATTCAGAAGTGTCCATAATGCCACGGGACGTGTGCAAATGGATTCAATGGCAACATATGGAAAAAGCATTTAACATTATTCCATCATGTTACATACGGCATGGAAATTTTTGCAGAGCATGGTTTAATTTCCCTCACTTCAAAAGCCCTTTTAATGGAAGGCTTTGGAGACAAGGATATTTGCTTTACTTGAAAAGGAGTGCAAAAGCCTCCATGTCTTGTTGCATTTTGTAAAAAATATGAACCGTGAAAATATTTTGTAGCTCATTTAAATATATCTTAGTGTTCCTTTAAAAAACTGGTGATAATAATTTAAAGGAACAGTTCACCCGAGAATAAAAATCTGCTGAAAAATCGACCTACCCTCAGGCCATATAAGATGTAAAGGAGTGTGTTTCTACATCGGAACAGATTTGAAGAAGTTTAGCATTCCATCACTTGCTTACCATTGGATCCTCTGCAGTGAATGGGTGCCGTCAGAATGTCATCACAGTAATCAACACGACTTCAGTCCATCAATTAACATCTTGTGAAGTGAAAAGCTTGAGAAGTGAGTTAGTTTTAAACAAATACATCATTAGGATATTTTTAACTTCAAACTGTAGCTTCTGGCTAAAATGTAAGTCTTATATCCACAATATTGCTTGAAACAAACTCATCTACATTTTGGATGTCCAAAGGATGAGTACATTTTCAGCTAATTTTCATTTTTGGGTGAACTACTCCTTTCATTTCTGTACATGTAGTGCTCACTAGTGTAACTGTAGTTCTAAAATAATCACACATGGCTCCCTTCCTTTTACCCACAGAACTAAACCTAAACTTTAAACCTGTATAACTTGGATGGTTCCCTGGATGCAAATTAAGCCATAATTGAGATTAATTTACTTCATAATAAACTTCATTTCGGACTAGGCTTAAACTGCATCAAGGAAACCATCTCAAATAATAACTCAGTTTGTTTGCATTTATTGATCATGTTAGAATTTCTGATCTAAGTAACTTTGTGTCGTGTGCAGGTGATTTACTATGAGCTTGGTTTTGTGGTGTGCGCGGCACTGGGCCTGCTGTTCACCGTGCTGCTACCGCTGGTGGGGCTTCTGTTTTGTTTGTGCCGCTGCTGTGATAACTGCGGAGGAGAGATGCACCAGAGACAGCGGAAGAACGCAGACTGCCTTAGAGGACTGCTGACCACACTGTTACTCACCACCACCTTCATTATCACGTAAGTTTTTGTGTGCATGTGTGCTTGCATTAACACAGTAAAGGCCCATTCACACAAGAATGATAACTATAGAAAATCAAAGTCTAAACTTAGCTGCATACTATCATCAAGCTCTATTCAAATCAGTTACGAATTACGTCTCTATTTGTGGAAGCTTTCCAAACTGGTCACTTACAAGGTGCCACTTAAAACGCAGGTAGCAGACAGCAAAGGCAGCTTAGTAGGTTTTGGAATAGAGCCTAAATAATCCAAAGCAAACCCAAAACTGATGATAATTTCAATAAAAGTCCTCAACATTGTAGTTATTCTTTCTTTCCTAAAGTTACCATGTTCCCAAAGACATATTGTAGACAAGTGTACACTCCAGGAAGAAATACAGCGGAATTGAACAAAAGCAGGAGTTCCAGGATAGCGATGACGAACTGAATAGAGTGTTTGATGTTCCTCAGCTTTGTGCATTCAGCTGGCTAGCTCTTTATTAAAGATTCCACAGCACATGCCTGGCTGCCTGGAGATGGCCATGTCTCCTCATGTACAAACCTCCTGGGATTTCAACCTTTATGATTCTGATGAAGCTGTAACAGGGGCTACTCTGCACATTCCTCTGTTCAGTGCTAGATTAAAGCGGGTCAATCTTGTTTAATGTGAGGCAGGCGCCACCCAGTCTCTTAGTGAGAAGTTTAACTGAAAATCATTCAAATGTTACGTGATTGTCCTGAGAGGACTCTCAAAGAGAGATTATGGAAAATTTCTTGAGTGTGAGGTTATGAGTTGGACACCTTCTGATGTGTTTGGAGAGGTGCTTGAATGGTGTTTTTTATGTTTTCGTGGTGGGGTGAAACCAGGGCTCTTGTTCTGGAGATTCGTTGACCTGTCTTTTCATTTGTCTTTTCCAAACTTTTATTATAATTGCTTGATAAACTCAGGCCACTTTTCTCAGGGCTCTGCTGTTTTCACATAAAACACTGGGCATAATTTAGGCTTGATGAATAATTAAAGAAGTGATCCAATTATGACAAGAAAATTCCTCATTAGTGCCATCACACACTATTTAAGAGAAAAACAGCATTTCTTAGGGACACTGTCAACCCAGTCATGAACACAATGGTGTGATGGTCAGGCAACATAACAGCTTTAGGCATGTATTACTCATATTTTTAGTTTAATTCTTGTAAGACTTTGTCCGACGGTCTTCCAGACTTTAGATCACTGGCATCCATTACTATCTGTTTGGTACATGCTTAACATGCATAATCAGTTGGCTGCAAATGGTTTCATAATGCAACTTCGTAAAAAAGAGGGTCTGTCCTAAATTTATACTATTATATACTCTTTTATATATAAGTTCACTGTACATTAAGAAGTTTGGGATTGGTAAGATTTTTCATGTTTCTGGATCACTTATGCTTACCAAGGCGACATTTATGATTAATAATACAGTAAAAATAGTAATATTGTGAAAAATTATTACAGTTAAAATAACTGGTTTCTATTTTAATAATTATTAAAATTGAATTTATTCCTGTGATTTAAAAAAAACTAAATTTTTGACTTCTTTTGTAACATTATAAATGTCTTTACTGTCACTTTTGATCAGTTTAACACATTCTTGCTGAATAAAAGTGTTTAAATCCTACTAGCCATAAAACTTTTGAACAATAATGTGTATATAAAACATATGTTTTCTGTTTTAAAATGTAATGGTGTTAAGTTGCCATGTGCCATTGTACTAAAAATAGATGCTATTGGCGTTATTTACAAATGACCGCACACATAAATTTGTGTCATCATTCTGGAGAAGGCTGCCCTTTAAAAAATAATGACGCTGTCACGCTTTTGCTTGCTGTTTTATTATAGATTTATTTAAATATGTATGTGTATTTATATTTAATTAGTCCACAGCTAAAGATAATTAATTAATCTGCTCATTTTAATTTATGTGAACACTGTTGTCTTATCCATGTCAATGTAAAATTCATGGTTAATGTATCTTTAAAATGGACCATGAATTTTACATTGGATACATGGATAAGACATCAGGGTTTACATACATATAAACGATAAGATTCATCCATTAAATTCATTATCTTCAGCTGTGGTCCTAAAATGGCTCAAAACAGACAATTTCATTGCTTATAGGTTGTTGTTGTTTAATGCACACTTAAATTAATAAAAACCTATTTCCTTAAATCTTTCTCTTAAATTTCTTAGGGGGATTAAAAATAGACACAAATGAGAATCATTTGTGTAGAGGTAATTGCTCTTTGGAACAATTTGATGAGAAGTATAGTTCACATTGAAATCTCTTGGTTTTGATGGCACACAGTTGGAGACATTGTTGAGATCTTTTCTGAACTCTAGAGGAAACATAAGCTTACTGAGCTCTTTCAGGTTTCTCAGGAGAAAAATCTTAAGCAGAAGTCTCTATTTGCTCTCAGTTTAATCTCATTGATGTCTAGGAGAAACAGTTGAGATATTAAAGCGGTCTAATTTGTAATGTGTTATTCCCGTGGGGTGGAGGGACTCGCTCGGCTGACTGTTGCTTAGCTGTGATTGGATGCAGAGCAGAAACCCGGCTGCTACTCAGAAGGAGTGTTACGCTCAGGGCACTGAAGGTCACCGGGGCCACTGCTCCTCTGCCAACCCCAGGGCTCAGCTTGCAGAGACGGCCTGTCAAATCTAATACAGTAGAGCCTGTGAACCCACATGACATCCATAGTGCAGCTGGGCTGTGCAGTGCTCACACATTTCATTCATTTTATCACCCCGTTTAGTCATAGAAAAACCTAAAACAGTGTTTGTGCTGTTAAATGTCTTTGGGTCTGTTTTCGGTCCGTTCAGCCTTGAAATATTATAATGCATGGCTAGATTGAGATTCAATCTTGGTAATTAATCATAACAAACAAACACATGCAAACACTTGCAAATTCTACCATATATATTACTCTAGATATTCCACTAGATGAAAGCGACAGATCCCGCCTCAGTCCTCTATAACGGTTCTATAAGTATAAAAACAATACTGCAAAGTTGAGAGTGTGAGAGACTTGATGAAATCATTAGCAGTTTCTATAGTAACAGCGGCCACTCCGATTAGTGGATTTCTCTTTAAGATTTTGACTAGTACTTCAGTTAGAATTTGATCATTTGGAAATTGAAATCTCACTGACTTATAGGGTCATCAGACAGTTAGGGGTTATGAAAGGGGTCCTTTGTGCTAATATGTTTTAGAAACCCTTATTTAGGTTATCTAGTGCCTGAGGATTGTCTATATCTAGTTATATCTAGTAAAATGTGTGAATGTGTTTGCGTAAGAGAGAGAAACCATGGTAACAGTGACAATATGTCCTGATGTGACTCTGCGTCAGACTCTCTCCGGTGTGTGTGTGCTGTACATAGCTGTACAGTTGACTTTTTATCTGTGTATTTGCAGGGTTGTGATTGTTTTTTTGTAAAGCAGCATGTAAATATCAGTCATTAGATATTAATGTCACCAGTCCACTGTATACAAATGTAAATCAGTCAGTCAAGAGGTTCTTCTGTCGGTTGCGATGATGAATAATGAGTATTTAAATGTAATATTCAGCTCAAAGAAAAACGCCCACAATATTTTGGTGTACAGAATGGAGAGAGAGAAAACTTTTGATTGTATGGTTAATCATGTGTCCTCCTTCTGTCCTACACATGAATGGAAAAGAGAAATGATTGTCTCACACTTCAATTACCCGCCCGATCTGGCCTACTTTCACTGCACACACATGGGGCTTGCCGCTTCCATTTCCACAAACATATTCAACTTGAAACCTTTGGGAACTTTTTAAAAGGAACATTTCGATTTCCTCTGGAATAATAAAACAGTCTGGAATCTAATTTGAAAATGTGCTGCTTTATAAATCTTCTTGTTGAAAGTTTGGACACACCTACTTATTTGTATTCTTTTTATATTACTGTTTTTCATCAGAACTAAAATATAATATTTGTTAATGAATTTGCATACCGTCATTTGTGTTATTTACACATGGGACTAAATTGACAAAAAAAATAAAAAATTTAACAGATATAACCCATCTCATATTTTAGCTTCTTTAAAGTCTTTGGGTGCTTCCAGAGATGCTTTTTAAATATTGAAGGTTCCTGTGTATGCTGGATCCCCTAGTAAAAAAAAATAAAATAAAAAAATAACTTAAATGTATGTAAAATACATTTTTCATGCTAAGCATACTACAAATACATTTACAAATTTATGTGCTTAAAAATAAAAATACCCTTACTTTAAATATACGATATTGGTAATTGGAACTACTTATTTTGTACTTTAATGCACTTTTATTGTGTGGAAGTAGTGCCAAGGTCCAATTAAAGATATACTGAAATGTTTTTGATTCTACTAAAGTGGAACTATTGCAAGTAAACTTTAGGTACACTTTAAATATCTTGTATTAAACACCGATATTATTCAAATATCATACAATCTTTATTAATAGTGACATAAAAACACATTTAAGGCAAGTAGTACTACAAAGAAAGTTTTATATCAGTAAGTCTCAAACAATATGTCGGTAAATATGTTAATAGATTTGAACTATACTTAGTATGAAATAAGTGTATTTTCAATATATTACTTTTAGGGATAAAATCTGTCAAATGTGCAATTTATTGATACTTTTATAAAGAAGTGTATATACAAGCACAAAACTATTATTACCATGTAATATAAATTCTTTCACATTTTTTAATCGCTGCTTGTGTTTTATTTTGTGGTAATGGTAGTATCTTTTCTGTCTTGCCTTCTAAAATAAAAGACTGACCCTGATTTTCCAGTTGACAGTGGACGTCTTTGTATGGGTCAGTAGCTTGGCAGTGGTGGGCCGATCACATTACAGGTCTGTTGAGCACAGAGGAATCAACAGGTAGACCTGGAATGCCTTCATGGCGAAATCAAACCCGGTGGGTCATCTTCTGTATAAAGAGGCAGTCAAGGAGGTCCTCACCCCCACTCTGCTCCTCAAACCCCGCACTGAGGCATTTTTAGACAGGGATGCTGTGGGAGCAGCCCCAGGGTCCAGTCTGGCTAAATACAGCGATCATTGTGGGAGTAACGCGATTCCTGCCTCCATTAGTCTATAGAGACATTCTTCAGTGCACTGAACCAATCCAAGTTACAAAGCCTATTTTCAACATGATGCCAAAGTCAGCTCAAAGCAATATTAAAAAAGCAATATTTAATAAAGAAATGCAAATTTCAGTTTTGTTTTATTTATTTATATATTGCTGGTTCATATGAGGTGCACTGCAGAGTTTTAGACCGTCTCAATGCCCTCTATGTGGAATGCACTTTGCCATCTTCAAAGCCTCTTTGTTCACTGCTGCTATGTTTTCCCTGACCTTACGGAGCAGAGCAGATAGCAGCTTACCAGACAGAGAGAGGAGGACATGGAGAATAAGGGGGTGAGAAGGAGGAAAAACAATAGGGCTTTGTAGCCAGCCACCCAACCCATTTCTCCACCACACCATTCTCTGTTCTTTTACCTACCGATACCATACTGCAATGCCTATTATCTGCATATAAAGCACAGCATTTCATCACATGTGTGCAATTTTAAAACCAGTTTGCTCTTTCAAACCTAAATTGTAACTGAATTTGATTCAGAACTGAATTTAAGAAAACAAAATAAAAATTTAATTCATAGCTGTTTCAAGTGTAGTCTTTTTTAATAATTTATCTTTATTAGTTGTTATTCTAGAATATAATGAATAACAATGATAATACAGTATATTATAAAATTATGTAACTTGTAATTCATAGTAATTTATTAGTATGCATTACCCCAAAAAATATACAAAAGACACATTTTTACACATAATTTTTATAATTTTATGGATGTCCATGTTTGAGGAACACTTCATTTCCCAGAAAGCTTTTTTACATGTTTGAATTTTAAATTTAAAATAGCTTCATTGCAGTACTTACTAATAAAGTAACTTTAAAAACAGTATGATTTTTTGACAAATAAAATCATTCATTATTAATAGTTAATAAATATGAATAGCTTTTATAATAAACTATTTTTCCAAAATTGTCAGTTGGTCAGTGTTTATGAAATTATTCATGTTCTATCGCAAATCTTGTGTTGAATGGTTTTTTCTGTTGAATTTCTTAAAACTGCAGTTCAGTAAATTCCTCTTCTGTCAGCTCAGCATCCTGTGGGGCATGAGGCCAATTCATTTTAAGTGCCCCCCATGAATTGAAAGGGAGACACTTCTCTTATATTCTGAATGTTGCTTATCCTTGGTCCTCATGTATTAAACATAATACATCTCTAACAAAAAAGCTATGTTGCCTACAGAGAGAATAATAAACTGTACAGCTAGTGTTGTCAAATAACATAGTTTCATTCACAGGCTCATTTTCTGGAGCACTTTTAGATGTACAGACATTTTGGAACTGTTTTCTTTTAAGTCGTGTCTATACAGGACGTGTTTTGCATTCGCATCTAAACCAGGAAGTTGCCCATGCCCCCCATATTCATCTATCTTTAGTGTTGCTAGCTGTGACAAATCCCATCCTGCAGAAGTGTGTGAAAGCATTGATGCAATTAATTCGCAGCACCCACAGATTCATCTGTTTATGATGCAATCATATTTATGCAAAAAAACCAACAAAGAGTGATTCACACATTTTGATATAATGTCACAAAAAGCCTTCCTGTTTGCACTATTGTTGCATAAGTCATTCATTGCTTTTGTCTCAGACTGCAGTGAACGCCTAGCATGATGGTGCTGCCATCGTTCAGTGGCTCCCACAGTAGCCATGAGCACAGCCCAATTAGGATGTGTGAATCATGAATAGGTACTAAAATAGGGCTGGCTTTTCCTTGAAGTGTCTCTCAGTCTAATTAAGGAGAGCTCACAGTCACCCTAGTTTTTTTTTTTTTTTAAGTTCTTTTCCAACTGTTCAAGACGAAGGTTCCTTTGGATTTATTCACAGAGTTGCATAATAAAAGTGCTCTCTTCATGTATAGACCTGCAGCAGTATGATGTTGCCTCTTAGTTCTCAATAAATGTATGCCAGAGTATAAGAACATTCCCAAAGCGATGCAATTAAAGTATCCTACGGAGAGAGAACAGTTGTGAGGAACATGCATCTTAGTGCTGCCCCCTACTGACACTCCAGAGAGTATTTTACTAAAAGGGCCATAACAATCATACATATGTTCCTATTCTTGTTTTTCTAGCTTGGATCTGATTTAGTCTGTGCTGTTTGATTGATTCTGTTTTTAATCATCAGGGCAGGGGTCCTTTGTGCGTATGCAGCCAATCAGAACCTGAGTTCTCAGCTGAAGAGCATGAGGAGGTTGGTGAAGAGTAACCTGAAAGACCTGCACACCTTCGCCAATCAGACCCCAGCAGTGAGTAATACATCCAGCACTATTACACTGGGAGGTTTGTTGGTTGGTCGGATGGATGGATAGATAGATAGGTCCAGAAAATGGATGGATGGGGACAGACAGGTAGTAAGATGATTGATAGATAGATATGGATGATAGTTGGTTAGATAGTTAGGTTGGTTGGTTGGTTTGGTTGGTTGTTGGATGGACAGGAGAGATCGGATGGATGGATGGATGGATGGATGGATGGATATGATAGATAGGATATGGATGTACAGATGATGATATAGATAGATAGATAGATAGATAGATAGATAGATAGATAGATAGATAGATAGATAGATAGAAAAGATTGGTGAACGGATAGACAGACAGACATAGACACGATGGACGGAGGATGGATGGAGGGATGGATGGATGGATGGATAGGTAGGTATTGGGTTGGTAGGATGGATATGGTAGGTAGGTAGGTAGGTAGGTAGATAGATAGATAGATAGATAGATAGATAGATAGATAGATAGATAGATAGATAGAAAGATAGATAGATAGATAAATAGATAGAAAGATAGATTAAAGATTTTTGAACGACAGACAGATAGATAGACGAACAAACAAAGAAATAAACGATGGATGGATGATGGATGGATAAATGGATGGATGGATGGATGGATGGATGGATGGATGGATGTACAGACAGAAATGATGGTTGGTTGGTTGGTTGGTCAGATGATAGATGAATAGATAGGATTGGTGAACGGTTGGTTGGTTGTTGGATGGACAGACAGAGAGATAGACGATGGATGGATGATGGATGGATGGATGGATGGTTGGATGGATAAATGGATAGATAGATGGATAGATGAATGGATGGATAGGTAGATGGATGAATAGACAGAAAATATTGATGGTCGGTTGGTTGTTGGATGGACAGACAGAGATAGACAATGGCTGGCTGGATAGATGGATAAATGGATGATTAGACAGACAGAAAAGATTGATGGTTGGTTGGGACGATGGATGGATGATGGATAAATGGATGATTAGACAGACAGAAAAGGATGATGGACAGAAATGGGTTGGTTGGTTGTTATGGATAAATGGATGATTAGACAGACAGAAAAGATAAATGGATGATTAGACAGACAGAAAAGATTGATAGTCGGTTGGTTGTTGGATGGACAGACAAAGATAGACAATGGATGGATGGATGGATGGATGGATGGCTAAATGTGTGAAACAATGGTCAGTTGAACAGTTTAGATATCATTATATTTGATTACATAGTTGCAAAAGTATTCATCAGTATATGTCTTAGTACTGGCAAGCAAGGTTCTTTTTGCTAAATATATTGCTGTGTTGTCTCCCCTTCAGCAAATTGATTACCTGATCTCCAAGTATGACACCGTGAAGCAACATGTGCTGCATGACCTGGAGAGTAAGTGTGCTATCAGTCATCTGGAGTGGAATGGAAGGTGTTTCTGAATGTGGGACTCATTGTGGTCTTTCTTCAGATGTAGGTGTGATCTTGGGTGGAAGGATACATGAGGAGTTGGGAAAAGACGTGCAGCCCGCCCTCAACGGGGTTCTCAGCATGACTGGAAGTATGTCACTCCCCTTTGTGTGTGTTTGTTTTCTTTCTTCTCTTTCTTTCACCTTTGCTGGGAATATTATTTATCATAATATATTATATATCCTATGAGAATATAATGTGGATATTCAATCCGTTGCTTTAGGTGGTGTCTTATTTCATTGTTTTGTCTTTGATTTGTTAGTTAAAGTGGAGAAAGCCATTAAAGGTAAACTGTAATAGACTCTTACTGGTCCTTCCCTTATCTGTCTGTAACAGTTGTGATTGACTCCTTATTTCTTCCCACAAAACCTGGCCCAGTTATTTTCCCATGTGTATTCTTGAATCCTTCCTTGGTGGAACCTGCCCATCATGTCTCTTAAACCAAAATTAAATGCACTGAAAGATACAAAGACAATCTCATCTAAATGGATAAGATTTAGAGTATTTTTAAATTAAAGATGCATGTGTGGATTTTATGTCCTTAAGAATTAAGTGTGCCTTGGTTATTGTCTTTGTTTTTGAATGTTCATTTATGTGTGTGTGTTTGCTTGTTTGTTTCCTCTCTTAGCAATGCGAGACACTAAGGATGCTCTAGAGAATGTGAGTTTGAGCTTGGAGACTTTACAGGAAGGAACAGTCAAACTGCAGGCGAACCTCAGCCTGGTACGTGGCAGCCTTAGCAATGCCCTCAACGATCCTGTCTGCACACATCCACAATCGTTTGAGATTTGTCACAACATACGAAGCACCCTTCCCAAGCTAGAAATTGCAGCCAACTACTCATCGGTACTGAAATGATTTCTCATCTTCTCTTCCAACATATTGTCACCAACATGGTTCACAATTGTTATTTTTTTAATTGTTTTTTTTGTTTTGTTTTTTCAGTTGACTGATGTGACCAACCAATTAGACAAAGTGAATGAAGTTCTAAAGACAGATCTTGGTCAGATTGTGGAAAAGGTACGATTTTCTGACGTGTTTGCATAGATTCAGGACAGAACATATTGTGTTTCACAGTGAAACAGGATATTCAAAAAGAGAAAACAAAAAATTATCCATTGAGAATTGATTTGATCAAGACAAGTGGTCATACATAATGAAATGAATCCAAGTAGTTGGAGGCAGGGGGTTGAGGTCAGTTTTGTGTGTGTATGTGTGTATATACACACACATAAATGCTGTTAAACAAAATAAAAGTTTTTGTTTACATAACATATTTGTGTGTACTGTGTATATTTATTATGTATATATAAATACACACAAGTACAGTATATAGTGTACATGTATATATTTATATAGTGTTCCTGTGTACCAGTGGTAGAGCATTGTGTTAGCAGCGAAAAAGGCTGTGAGTTCAGTTCCCAGGGAACACACATACTGATTAAAAAAAATAAATGTATAGCCTGAATGCACTGTAAGTCGCTTTGGATAAAAGTGTCTGCTAAATGCATAAATGCAAATGTAAATATTTATATTATTATATTTTATATTATATATATGAATATATTTAATATATAAACGTAACATATTTTTCTTAAATATATACACGCATGTGTGTGTATTTGTATATACATAATAAATATACACAGTACACACAGATATTATGTAGACAAAAACTTATTTTGGATGCGATTAATCGCGATTAACAGCCCTAATATATATTTCATCACAGTTTCCACAAAATACAATTAAAATAAGAAATATTACTTGAGCACCAAATTAACATAGAATGATTTCTTGTTGAAAATTCAGTTTTGCATTACAGGAATAAATTACATTTTAAAATGTTTTAAAATAGAAAAACTTGGTGAGCATAAGAGATTTCTTTCAAAAACACTAAAAAAATCTTACCAACTACCTTTTGAACATTAGTGTATAACTGAAGAAATTAAATAAGGTCTGTTTGGATTTCATGTTGGTATTGAAGGAGCATATCAGCTTTGCTCACTCTTCACCGTTTCATCTGTGTCACACAGGGCTTTGCATCATTCAATGACACTCCCAACTTGGTGACAGATCAAACCCGAAATATTGTGGAAGGTGAGTTCAAAGATTAAATCTAGACTAGAATTCAGATCATGCAGATTCATGCAGATTTCCATTTGAGTAATTAAAAAAATGCCTTTTCATATTTTTCATTTACTAAATTTAAACAGTCACACTATAACTATTATTTCTATAAGGTTCTATACATTAACATTAGATAATGTAATAGCTAACATGAACTAACAATGAACAATACTTTTATTTTTTACTTTTATTTTTTATTCTAGTTGAATTTTAATTTCCATATATACTTACACATTTTTAACATTTAAAGTTAGATTAATGCTTAGGTTATGCTGTAAAATTAAACTAATGTTATCCAGATCAAACTCATTTAAACTTTGCCAAACTAACAAAGTGTAACATGTTATCATTTAATTGATTTAAAAAACATATTACTTAAATTTTAATATTTAGCACATGCTTATTCCTTGTAAGGCCCGAGGAGGACGCAACACAATTTTCACAACACAACAGGCGCAATTTTCTATAAATAGCATAGATTATAAAAAGTGTTTTACACATAAAAATTGTCACTAAATCTGCACTGAAACATTTTCTAATACTGTTGTGGCTTTTCTGTAGGGGTGAAGGTTCTTCTGGACGATGTTGGATCAAATGTCACCACTTTCACCAAGCTCTTCCCGGTTCACAGCACTCTGACCAACTTCACCAAAATGATCTCTCACACACACTCGCAGATCGAGGACATATACCCTCAGGTCGATCAGATGGATTTCTACAGGTACTTCAGAGGACTCAACTCAACTAGACGAAACTTTCTTGGCAAAAAGTCTTTCGTGTGCCCTTGACGTTGTTCATAATGTTTTCATTTCAGGTGGATCTGTTGTATCACCCTGTGCTGTATGGTTGTGCTTATCCTCACCTTCAATTTTCTGGGTTTGTTGTGTGGTATTCTGGGATTTGACAGGCACGCCACTCCAACCACACGTGGCTGTGTCTCTAACACAGGAGGCAACCTGCTCATGGCGTGAGTTTGACTGTAATATCAGTCTTCAAACACATCAAATGGATGTGATATACAGCCTCTTCTGCACTCATTCACACACTCTTCCTGTCTCTCTCAGAGGTGTGGGCTTCAGCTTCCTGTTCTCCTGGGTGCTCATGGGAGTGATAACAGCTCTGTTCTTGGCGGGTGGGAATTTAGAAAAGCTTGTGTGCGAACCCTTTCAAACCCGACAGCTGTTTAAGGTAAGAGAAACAACACAGCTATAGATGTTTTTGCTTTCATTAAGGCACAAGATGATCTTTGGATCATCTCAAATCATGCTGGAGAAAATGATCATAGAGCTTTACATGAAAATGTACATTTATGCAGCTCAGGTGCTGCTGTAAAAACAAAAAAATAATTAAAAAACACTCCCACACTAAAATAAAATAATAAATAGAAAAAATGTAAAAAAAAAATAAAAAAAAAAATAATAATAATAATAATAATAATAATAATTTATATTATATTATATATTATATTTAGGGCTGTCAAATGATTAATCACAATTAATCACATCCAAAATAAAAGTTTTGTTTACATAATATATGTATGTGTACAGGGTATATTTATTATGTATATATAAATACACACACATAATTTATATATTTAGAAAATATTTACATGTATATACATTTATATATTTATATTCTTATATTTTATTTATATATAAATATATTTAATATATAAACATAACATCTTCTTCTTAAAAATATATACATGCATGTGTGTGTATTTATATATACATAATAAATACACACAGTATATACACATATATTATGTAAACAAAACTTTTATTTTGGATGTGATTAATCGTGATTAATCATTTGACAGCCCTAATTTATATATATTATATTATATTATATTATATTATATTATTTTTTAAAATAATACATAATAATTCAAATTACCAACATAAGCATTTTCATTAGTGGGTTCAGACTTATGGTACCCATTGTATGCATGCTAAAAGACAAATAAAAAGTTAAAAGCCTGCCTGTCTCAGATATGTCTTATTCAGTGTGATCATGTGTGTGTAGGTGTTAGATACTCCCAACTTGGTCAACTCTGCTTGGAAAAACTTCATACCAGGATACCTGTACAATGATCCTGAGTTGGACCTTACAGCATATTCTCTCTACAGGTAACCTTGTCATGAATATCTAATAAAGGTGAACAATTACATTAGACTATAGTAGTGTTAAGTATTGGTGCTATCAGCACAAGGTTTTTTGATACAAATTGGACAAATTTATGAATTTAGTGTATTAAAAATTCGATGTTGAATCAAATATGCAAACAAATTACGCTTGTTATTTCCTCTGACCTTTCCTTCCTGAGCCATTTTGCTCAGAGTTGTCGTTGTCCTTCAGTAGTCCAGAAGGTGGCAGCAGAGAATAAAATGTCTGAAATGAAAATATTTTTCTCTTCACTTTTACAGTAATTGTAAGGACAACAGAGGGATTTACTCAGCTCTTCATCAACACCAGCGTTGTGAGTGGATCAAGGCTCTGTTCATGTGCACATGCAAATCACAACTAAAATCACTCGGACATTTAAAGTTTTTTTAAGAAGATATTACCTTTTATTTACCATGCATCATGCTTTTTGAGTCATTTTTGAGTCAGTCTTATTTTACTCTGAAGCTGAATGCCAGGACATGTACAAACTCAGGCATCCTTCCTACTAATTATTGAGGTTCGAGGTTCAGTTTCTGGGGTTATAGTGTGTGGATTGTGTCTTCAAAGGAAATGCACATCATCCACTGGTTTGTTGAGTAACACTCTAGAAAAAAGAAAAAAGTGAACAGTATGTTTTTCCAGTCCAGTGTTGTTGTTTTTCTCTCTGTTCTTTGGAACTGGCAAAATATCTTAAAACGTTTCATGCATAACCATTTGAAATATTTTATATAGAGCATCTATAAATTCCTTCACTTCAGCAGAAAGATTTTTGTTTTCGCTTAAAAGGCTTCAAACCAGCATTCTTGATCCAGTGTCACATAGGATCCAAAAATCTGAGAGCACATTAAATAGAACATTCTAGGATTTTTATGAAATGTAAAATAAAGAAAATAATGTGAACTGCTTTGTACAAATGGACAGATGTTTGTGCTCTCAATGAGGTATACTTATTAGATTTTCTCAAATCATGTAGGAGAACATAATTATCAGGTGCTGATTAAATATATATATATATTTATATATATATATATATATATATATATATATATATATATATATTTATATTTATTTATTTATTTTTTTTTTTTTTTTTTTTTTAAAATGTAAATAACATAGAATAGGTTATGTATATGTATTCTCTATTTTTATCATTTTATTATATATTATATATTTTTTATAAAATAAAATAAAAATAACATATATATTATTATAAATTATATTTGTTATAATACTTCACCAATGCACCCAATACAGATTTCCTAGACTCATGTAATATAGTTATTATTCTTTACTAATGGTCCCACTGGTCAGACTGTATGTTGTAGAATATTTCCTCATGGCAGTCCATACAGATTTCCTAGACTCATGTTATACAGAGCCTCTTTTCTTTCTGCAGTACTCCAAGGATGTGTCGAGGAAGTTTGAAGGGATGAAGGTGGACCTGCGTGGCATCATTCTTCTGGAGTCAGAAGGCAAACAGAATCTCATCAGCTTCACTGAAACTGGCATTAATGAGATTGACTTTGCTGCCTATTTGGAGGAGGTACATACTTGAACACATTTTGATTAAAACTTTGAAACCATAGGCTTTGCAACTATATCCTGTGGGTTCTCATGTGTTTCTGCTCATATTTTCAGGTTAATAAAGGAGTGACTCGCATAGATCTAGTTGATTTCGCTAGTCGACTTGATGCTCAAGCTGATCAGTTGGTAAGATTTATGAGGTTTATAAGGTTAATGTGTGGTCTAATTAAAAACAAAGTTACAGTGTCAAATGGAATTATTCCATATTTTATTAATATTATTTGAAATTCAGTTTCATGGTTAGTACCTGTCTGAACTTTTCTGGGGCCGATTCTTCTTTGCCCTGTATCTCTCTCTTTTGCAGTCTAAAGGGACCTTGCAGACCTCATTAAAGGGACACGCTAATACTATAAGGCAGATCCACATCCAACAAGTCATCCCACTGGAGAAGTCCATGGTAACCTATCCCTGTCTCACTGATGCTCATTTCATTGATTACATTCTTATCCATGAATGGTTCTGTTGAATCTTCTCTTATATTTAATAAGTGCTACTGATTGCAAATGAAAAACTTCTGAAAAGATTGAAAGTTAATATTTCTGTTCGTATCCTGACTGATTTTCAACAATCTCTTTTTTTAAATTTTCTTTAACACATTCAACTTGACTTATTGCTTCCAAGAAATATGTGAAAGCAAGGGTAAGCCTACCAGTTATAGCTGCATAACCTACAAGTTGTTTCCTCCTTTTTTGTGTGATAACATCATGTGCTATTGACATTTTTTAAACTTCCAAATGTGTAAATTTGAAAACTGGTCAAAAGTGTAGTGTTGAATTTCTGTCCATCTAGTGGCATCAAACAGAAAATTGTGATGTTTTCTATTGTTTTCACACCATTGGTTAAAGCATTTGCATTTACAAGACTGGAACATTTATTTTCCAGTGCATACTAGCATATCTATATGAGATGTGAATGATAAAGTTCATCCAATGATTCCCACTGTATGCTAAATGTATCATACTACAACAGTTTTGTGTCAAATTCTTAATTTATTTGTGACATAATATGCATGTGATGCATGTAATGCAACTATCGGGTTGCATGGCATTTTGTCAACCTGTTGATTCCCTTGAAATGTCATCTTATTTTTCCAAAATGACCATTTACCTTTTTATAAGCATTTCAGATTATAAGTCATTTGGACATGATTCATGCTTTCTGTGTGTCAATTATCTTTCTTATTAAAGAGCACACTTAATCAGAGCATCAGACTTCTGGAGAGGACATCCTCAGACCTGCCTGTAAGTTATTTTAAAACCAAGCTCAGTTTATAAATATCACAATAGATGCATTTCAGAACATGCATTTCCGATGAGCAGTAAACACATTGGTTTTTAGGTCAGAGTTAGAGACGTACTAGCAGCCGTTGATGCCGCCCAGTACCTAATTTCCCACAATGCAACATTTGTGATCAATCAGGTAATGTGAAAAAAAAAAACATGTCTGAATGATTGGTGCATAGTTGTATTGTGCTGATGGTTAATATATACTCAAACAGGAAACCGAGAAATACAAGCAGACTATTATTGGCTATTTCAAGCAGTATATTGACTGGATCAGAACATCTGTGAGTATTTTAAGCATGTTAGATTGGTGGCGATTGGTCAGTTCTTCTGCATTGTTTTTGCTTGTAATCCTTTTGTTTTGCTGCCTCATTGTAGCTGGCCTTGGAGGTCGCCACCTGTAAACCACTCAGCAACATTGTGGACACGGCCGAGATCCTGGGCTGCAGTTTCCTGCTGGATTCAATGGTAAGATGCCCATCAGCAATAGAACCACATGGAAAAGAAATTGTTCTCAACATCATCTCATGTCTTTCATTATATTTTGACATCCATGAAATAAAAAGGAGTGTTTGGTTTTAGATACAGTAAATGTGGATGGTGATTTATACTTCCAAAGCTTAAAAAAGTACAAAGGCACTGATAAAAACATCTTATAAGAAGGCCAAACTAAATATTCACAATATATTGCAAGTCCTCTGAAGCATTTTGTGAATGGAATTTATTCTTTTTTTTTTAGAAAGAAAGAAAGAAATGTTTATTTGAGTGCCAAATCAGCATATTAGAATGATTTCTGGAAAGACTGGAGTAATGGCTGCTGAAAAGTCATTTTTAAATTCATTTTAAAATATTAAAACAGAAAACATTTATTTTGAGCAGTAATAATATTTCACAATATTACTGTTTGTACTGTATTTTAATCAAATAAATGCAACCTTTATGAGCAGGAGACTTCTTTTTAACCCTAAATAAATTATAGACCACAAATGAATGGTAGTATATATCAAAGGCAACTTAGGACTTAAATATGTGAAATGCAGTTTTGGTGTAAGAGAGAGGGTTGATATAATGTTTCTGGCAGCGTTTGAAAATGTCAAGTATGTAGAACACCCAGTCAGGCTGGGATGGGCTACACTGCTGCGCTTTGCATGTGTGTGGTCAAAGCCCCATGGGTAACCATAAGGAAGGAAGGAGGTCCCAGGTTATTATCTGAAATTATAGGCAAGTGTGTGTGGGATTTGTAAGGAGTCAGGGTGTTTGACCCCGTCACACAAATCCATGTGCGAATGGGGCCCTGTGTGTTTTACCCTTTCCTCTGTATGCCTTGCACATGTATGAATCGCACCAAAGCAACTGTATTCTATGATTGGGATCAGCTTAACTGAACTGATCCATTGGAAGATTTAGTTTTGGATAAGATAGGACTTCTATGTCATTTACTTTATTTTTGTACTGTTTTAACTAAAATTAATAAGATTTTGCTCACTTCTGGGTACAAATTTGCCCCAAAAATGTGGTTAATTAGATACACACACAGGTTTCCATGTTTATGGGTACATAACCTTTCAAACACCAAACTTTCTGCATATTTAGATTTTTATTTATAAGTTATTTTCCTCCTGGGGTCCAAAAAAAATGTCCCCACAAGGTCAAAATTTAGTTTTACTGTATTACTGTACTCGTAGGGAATACTAGGGCACACACACAAAATGTTGTACATCATAACCAGTGAGGGCAGGAAGCATTCAGGCTGTTAACTACCTGTAGTAATTAGTGGCAAGCTGCTCTTTTCACAGACACCCAAAGATTGACCCCTGTATAATTCAGGAAGGAAGCAGGAAGAACGTAAAGTTAAAGTTGAAGCGTTTAACCTCAGCCTTTGGTAGTCAATTCAGTTTATTTCAAGTTTATTTGTATAGCACTTTTCACTTTTCAAAACATATTGTTTCAAAGCAGCTTTACAGAAAATGCTTGTTAAAGTTGGGAGGGATTCTGAGTTGAGTGTGTCAAAGTAATATCCAGGTATAGTATCTGAGAAGGAGTAATATACAGTACAGTAATGTTACAAGATAAGGATAATATTTGACAGTTTTGTATGTTAATCCAAAACTGCCATCATCTGAGGTCTTTGTAAGTCACAGTCAGTGACTCCTGATGGCTACTTATTTGCTTAAATCTATTTGTAAAACTTTTTCTTAACATTTTCTTCCCGTGGTTGGATATGTTGTATCCGATCACCCTGTATGTTAGAATGAGATCATTCCATTATATGAAAAAACGTCCCATGCTAGATATTCCACTTTTTATGAATTTTGAAAAATCTTCTTGTCAGAACAAATAAATGTATGGAGAGTATGTCATTTATGGTTAAGCAGAGTGCAGTTTTTGGTTGGCTTTAATCTTGTGTTTATTTGTTGCAGAACACATTCTGGTTTGGATTGGGCTGTTCCACACTGTTTCTGCTCCCTAGCATTATCCTGTCTGTCAAACTTGCCAAGTTCTACCGCAGAATGGACACAGAGGATGTCTATGATGAGTAAGTATCCCACCAAATGTGTGATTGCTATTTAGCACCCCAATGATTACAGTTCTATAAACAAAGTTCTGTCGCGACAACTCTCAGAGAGTTTAGCATAGCAATATACATGGAATATTAATGTGTCTTGGCGGAATAGATCTGCTACACTGCTGTGGCAGAGCAAGTACCAAGACTTGCAACTGCCAGTACATCCACAGACATGCTGCTGTGAGCATGTAAGAAATACTGCTGCTGCACATATAACATATATGAAATAATCCCTCATATACAGCATACATGAAATCAACCCATAGCAGATCTATGCAGGTGGAGCTGGGGAAGGTGGAGGGTTTCTGAAGTGCGCTGCAAATGCTACAGTACACACTAGCCGAGTATTTAAATGTTGAGCAGGGAGCTCATTGGCTGCTGATACGAAAATAAACCAATCATCTGCGCAATGTGAATAATGATGTAATTATATCAGATTGAGTTAGAACCAGCCCCATCTAGGGTTTCATAAGAGAACTTTGGATTTAATATTGTTTGTATATTGTTTTACTCTTCTAATGAAAACAAATGACAGGACCGGACATAACTGTTGTATAATGAATGATACACATAATATATGAAAGTGCAAATGCCTCATTCTTTTCTTTCTTCTGCCTTGAGTAGTTAATAAATCTTTTTTTTCTCTCTGTGTGCTCTGATTCTGTTTCTTTTCTCTGTTCTTTCTAGTTCCTCTGTCTCAGGGACTTGGCATTTCACGTTATGATAACCATTATTGCTATTTCCATCTTTCTTCATCCTTCATCTTTCTGTCCAGCACTTTGCACTTTATGAGAATTACATGTATATATTGTACAAACAGTGTTTTGTTTTAGCATTTTTCGAGCATTCATGCGTTTACAGTAAAATATCATTGCGATTGACATGTCACCAAGTGTCTTGACCAGAGACGTCCATTATGACATCCGCGTGATGTCTCTGTATACCACTACAGTGCATCTCTGTAACATCTTTGCTTGTCTTGTATCTTTTTAGCATTGAGACAATTCCCATGAAAAAGTAAGATGTTTTTTCCCTCATACTTCTGCTGTCGACTTTACTGCTGAAACGACATCCCTTTCCTGTTTTGTACATACAACTTTCTGCTTAATGGTGCTGGTTTAAGCTCTAAGCCTTGGAATGCTTCTCGGGTGAAGGGCACTGCTTGTGTTGGTGTGTTATCTTTGAAGCTCCCTTGTTTAACATGAAGGGCTGTTAAAACAGAGACCTTAAGAGCACACCTTAAAACTATTGCTGTACATTGTACAAGATCCGATTGCAATTTATACCATTTCATACTCTATCTTGCGCGTACATTTTTCAAGAACGCTTTAAATTGAAGCTTGTTCATAGTCGCATGCCATTTCTCTCATGTCACATCATGTTTTGTTTGATTTTTGTCTATGTAATGATTTATTTCAGTATGGAAATTGGTATTAATGGTTATTATAATGAACATTTAGAAGGTATCCAAAATCCTGTAATGGCAAGGTAATCAGAACTATATCCCCGTATACACCCTGCGTGTGTTACGCTACTAAACCGCATGCATTGGGGAAAGAGATCGATTGAGGTTATTATGAGGTGTCAGGTGCATGCACAGTTTTAAATTGCCCTTTGCACAAACAAGCTCCTGGGAGTCTGATTTTTTATTTATTTATTTATTTTTATTGTTAAACTAGTGCTTGCATGCTTTCTAATTCAACAGCAGTAATGCATAATTTGTGGTTTGCACTCTTGCATGATATTTTAATTTATATTAACACTGCATGCATTAGATATTGCAGAATTTATTGACTGGCAAAATTCGCATTTGTGAATTTATTCATATTTTTTCTACCTGCGTGACTCTTGAAATTAGCACTAGGCTGTTATGGCTGTGAATGGTCTTTCTCTCTAACTCATCACTAATGGCATGTGTTTCAACAGCAAAACATGTAACAGAGGTCAGGATGGTGGGCTAGAATGACACAGAGCTTGTATACATACAAACACTATCATTCAAATGTTTGGGTTCGATGAGATTTTTTTAGGTTTTTGAAAGAAGTATGCATTTATTTACAGAAGAGGATTAGGGCCAAGCAATATTAAAAAAATAAAAGATTAAATATTCAAAAAAAAATAAAGATCTCAAACTTTTAAGTCATTATAATACGAGATTAAACTCGTTAAATTTTACGAAAAAATGTTTAAATAAAATGTCAAGATTTAACTCATGAAATTTTGAGAATAAAATCATGATGTTTCGAGATAAAACATTTTTTTAACGTTTTTTTTTTTTTTTTTTTAATTTAGATAAAATGTTGAGAATAAACTCATTAAATTATTTTAAATAACTTGACTTTTAACAATTTTAATCTTGTACCACAACCACATTTATCTCAATAAAAAATATATTAAAATATTACATACTGTGAAATATTATTACAATTTAAAATAGATAATTTATAATCAAATATATCACTAGATCGCACTTAATATGACTTAACACTTCTTACAACTTACCCCAAACTTTAAAAAGGTAGTTAATGTATTAGCCTAGATGTCACGAGTTCAGACTTAATATGTCTTACCACTTGTGATAAGGTTTTTCACATTTTCAAGTGTGGAATTGATTGATTTTGAATGGAAAAAAAAAAAAAATATACATAAAATAAAATATACTTTATAACGAAAACTTACAAATTCTAATTCTCTTCTTGATTTTTTTTTGAGCCTAGTGCTATCACAGATACATGTAATTTCTGTCAGGTTGTAGCACATTTATTATGTGAGGCATTCTAAATAAAAATCACCTACAGCACCTTTAATTATTAACAATAGAGCTATATGTGTCATTTTGAAAGCCCCGTCCTGCTCTTCTGTTGATGGGTTAAAGATGGATGGAGAGCTGATGGAGGCATCTCAGTGGTGTGTGTGTGGATTTTAAATACACTCCAGGCCTAACAGTTTTTCCCTTTGCGCCTCAAGCATCCCTACTTATGACACTATGACTCGATTCCCACGGGCCTCAGCGCCCCCGCGCCACGCCGACTGGTGACTTTGAGGAGGACGGTCTGTCTTGTAACTACAGAAAGGTACTGAGAGCTGCAGATGAGAGCAAATGGACTTGATCGTTCTCTTTAACAAGCATCTTCCTCTTGTCCAAATTGATTACATAGTATGCATTTGTTTGAGTGTCTCCTAAACTTTTCTCTCTTGTCTATGTATACTCTATTGGCATGCACTTTAAAATATTTCTGTTTCTTCTTTTTTTCTGTCATTACACCAACAGCATGTTTAGTTTTTGCATCCCATCTCCTGAAGCATTCCGCCTGGATAACATTTCTGGGAAGCTTTGTGTGAATTGTATTTTTTTATGGTCCATCACTAACCACTCGCCCGTATGATTGTGATCCACCAGTGTTTGACTTCAAACATTCCTGACAGCTCTGCAAACAGATAGATGCCAGCACTCACTGTGTGTTTTGTTTCTTTACCTTGGTCTAAAATCTCATCTCCCCTCTCACGTCTCATGTGCACCAGTTCATTCGTATCAGTCTTTTCATTCATTCTGAAACTGCGCAGCAGGTGTAATTCTGCAATATTTGTTTCTTTTCTCATGCAGTGATATTGGAAACTGGAATTAAACCTTTGTGGAATGTAAGTTGTTTAAATTGGCCTTGTTTTACATTAAATCAGTGCTTCTCAACCTTTTTTACCCTCATGGCCCCCCACTGTCCACAACAATATTCGAATGCCCCATGATTTTTCCAGTTGTTTGTGATTTACTGGAAAAGGATAAGGATTTTTTTTTCACAATTTCTACCTGATTAAATATTTTAGAGCTAGAAAATTGTATATTCATAACCTATTTCAGCTAGTTGCCAAGACAAAAATTCATTTAGTTAAACCTAATATAATTAAATGTAAAATGTAATAAAAACGCTATATGCATACTTTAAAATACTGATAAAAATGACAAAAACTAAATTTAAAATGAAATGGACAAAAAAATAAATTCAAAATAGTAAAAAACTATAATAGTGTCTTAATGATACCAAAATAACACTAGTCTGAAAATCACTTTAAAATGTAGTTTCTTCAAATATCTAGTAGGAACCCTGGTTCTTCAAAGAAAAAAAAATGTTGAGGGTGTGAATTCAAACAACATATGTCTTGAGTTTTAGTTTTGGGTTATTTGAATGGTTGTTTTGTCTTATTTTAAATCACCTTGAGGCCCGGTCACCTGGTTGAGAACCACTAAACAAAATAAAAAACTAATAAAAATATGGTATGCATTGTACAATACTAGTATGTTGCTCTCACTATGAATTTCTTTACCACAGACTCTCTCTGTCAACGGCAGACTCAGCTCTTAAGAAAAGGAAACTCACATACTTGAAGCTGG
Organism: Cyprinus carpio; assembly: GCF_018340385.1. Lineage (NCBI taxonomy): Eukaryota > Metazoa > Chordata > Actinopteri > Cypriniformes > Cyprinidae > Cyprinus > Cyprinus carpio. The sequence continues at coordinate 14,522,965 of NC_056610.1, forward strand.
GACCTGTCCATGTTCCCATCACATCAAGATGACTCGAATTCTTGTTGTTTTAACTATTTTGCACCCTTATGATTATAGTACTGTCTTATGGACTGTCCCCTCAACGAGCTATTCTCTGATGTCACATCCTGTCATAGTCAGGGAGGCTTCACAGTATATGGCTGTTTTAACTACTACATGAGTCTTTGTTTACAGTCATTGAGAAATCACGTGTGATGAGCATAACAATGCTTCGACTGCTGCATTCTTATTTTCTTTGTGTTTCTTTTTTTCTTTTAACACTGTGGAGAATTCAACATGTTGCTGAGTCTTGTCCACTGAGCGGCCGAATGGATTTTTATTGAAACAGATCAAGCCAGCCACCCATGAGCCACAAATATTACACATAAACAAGGATATGTAGGTGATTGAAAACATGCTAAGTGCTAACTAGTGCTAATTCGGTACAGATAGATGTTGTCAAGCCATTTCAAGGGTGAATGCATTGTTGCCTTTTCAGATTTTTAGCTAGTGGGACATGTTAGCCACAGTTCACAAGAGCTGGTCTTTGATTTGTTTGAAGCTTAGATTTCTAAACCACATTTGATACTGAGCTGTGGTTAGCAGTTTAAGACATCTATATGTGTTAATGCTCACTTTTGTACTGAAAATGTAAGATATGATGCATCTGGATTAAGTAACACCCCTAAAAGATCTTGCTAGTTTTACGTACTTAAGTTTTGCTGAATATATCAATTATTAATGATATTTCGGTTCCTTATTTTGCTGACTTGTACTAACGACAGTTGTTCTCCAACACATTGTTGGATTACTGTAAACTACTGATTATTGCTGTGTGACACCAAATCTTGTTTCACTGTAGGTCTCAGGTTTTAGGGCTTTTTGTTTACTTGATATAACAATATTTGTGGACATCTGTTGATATGTGAACTTATTGTCAACTTTAAAGCGAGTGAATGTACCTCAGAGAGACATTTGCTTGAACGAGAGCAAGAGAAGAACACAGAGCCCATTTACGACGACTTTTACGAAGCCTATTTAACGCTGTCATAGTCATTGACAATTACACCACCAAATATTTCAGCTGTTTAATGTTAGAGACGTTATGTCAGGTGCTACATATTTTTGCTCAGATCCTTCACTCATTGTGTATATGACAGTGTTATCAGGGCCTCAGGTAAAATGTTGTACTTGATTTATATCCAGAAAGGTCCCGTCACCTCACAGTCTCACTGTTTTGCCATACTACACATAGCATGTGCATACTTGTTGTTCAAGCTTGCTCGAAGATGTTTAGTTGTGGTGGGCCTGGTTGTCAGTGCCGTTGGTTTTCAAGTCCACGTGGTTAGGCTGGCTAAAACTGTAAAATATTGTGAATAAAATTTCAGATGAAAAAATGTTGTGGTGTTGTAAATGCTCGATTCAACCGCTGTAGATATCAAACTGAGTTCACAAAAGATCGATTACAAAGGGAGGGGTTATAAAAAATAAAAACAAGGAAATACTTCTATTTGTAAACAGAGTATAGCTTACAAAACCAACAATGTCACAAAAACACTTTTTTAGTTTTTTTTTTTAATAATGGGGCAATATCTGCCCCCACAGGAATTGATTTTCATAGACATCTTTACTATTAAGAGGACTATATAGCCTATATATAAACTTTATGTGTATATATATATATATATATATATATATATGTGTATATATATATATATATATATATATATATATATTAGTCTATCATTTTGACAGTTCATTGAAAAAATACTAGGATAGTCTACATACTGAAAATTGATATGATAGTTATAGACTAGAATATTGTGAACTACATCAAATATTATATAACAAATGGGAAATTTTAAATATCTGGGACACTTTTGTCACTTTGGACCCAGAGCTCTAACTGATTTCTACCCATGATAAATGTCATTCTTTAAAGCAGGATGGATTCTGATCAGTTGTTCTGATTCATTGTTTTCATCATTCATAAAGTGGGAAAGTGATTACAGTGATATCATTCCTCTGGGCTGTTATTAAATTTATAAGAATTTTTAAACTATATTTTAAATAAATCTATATATTATTATGTAGTTACTGGCCTTTGTGTGAATAGGCCTTACCCCTTGTCATCTGTTTCTTCAGTTTTCTCTAGAAAAGTCTCCATTAGTTAGACAGGCTAAGAGTCTGGAACTTGTGGAAGCCAGTAAAACGCTGCAAAGGAAGCCATAAAGGAAAGCTGTAATTGGCCTCTCACACAGCCACAGATCCTTTGATTGTGGTTGAGTTGATTTGTTCTGGATGTTTATATCTCCATTCCTGCATTAGTTACAAGGACACCCTACTTCCAGTTATGATTGATTGCTTGAAAAAATATATCTATCGTAATTCAGAAGTTCAGACACACTCTCACTAATGGCCTCTAACTCCATGCCTCATCTCTTTAATCAAGTATAATCATTAATGCAGAACTGTCAAAATCATTTTTTTTGCATTAAAGTAAATACTGTATGTTTAGTAAGAAACATTTCCAATTAAAAACAAGATTTTGTGACTCCATACCTCTTATTGTAAACTTTATCTCAAAATTACTTTTGTATTTTTTATTCTGAGGTAAAAAAAAAAAAAATATGGCTTCAATAGTTCAATGAACCTTTGAACCAACATGTTACTTCAGGTTGGCATACACTCTTAAAAATAAAGCTTCTAAAATGGGGTTTTCAAGCAATGCTATAGAAGAACGATTTTGCCCTAAAGAACCTTTCAGAGAACAGTTTTTAAAAGAACCTTTTAAAACCTTTTTTTCAAAGTCTGAAGGACATTTTAATAATCTAAAGACTCTTTTTCTACTACAAAAATCTTTTGTGGAATCATGGAAAGGTCCCATGGATGTTAAAGGTTCTTCATGGAACCTTTATTTTTAAGACGCACAAGTAAGTCCACTAAACTGGTTCTTATTTAAGTACTCACATAACCCAAGATTAAGATTTCTTGGAGGGCATGGACCGATTGTTTCCCAACATCATAAACATAAACACAAACATGACTAGAAAACTTATATAGTTGCGGTGTACTGTGAATTACAAAACCAATGCCAAAAAAGTTCCAGAATTAAGATTGTAAAGGGCAGCTCACAGTTCCACTTACTGTGTCTGAACATTTTCTCAATTGGTTACATATGTGTCCCTGCTTCTTACTGGCAGTCACCAGATGGCCAAGCAAACAGTACACTACCCAGGCAGAAAGCCAACTTTTGGGGCAACTTTTTTTAACCTCAAAATACCCTCTTTGTGACCAAAGTCTTTAAATAGTGGAGTCAGAAGTCTCTCCGCCAGTGTCATCGCCTCACAACATGTGGACAATCACAAGCACACTCCTGCTTGCATGCTGCCTTTGGGCAGCTCTAGTTCAGAGCCAGGATCACGACGACATCGAGCCAGGACACATGAGGAACGTTTGGGAAGACGTGATTGAGTTTCTTACCAAAGGCACCAGAGATGAATGCAGCTTGAGCGTGATGGTACAAGGCGATCTGACGAAGCTTCGCATCACTTGCCTGGGCATGGAGCACTCTTACTGGTGCGAATACCAGGGCAAGCCTCAGGTCTGCCGCAATTACAATAACAACTCACTGCATTACTTCAGGCAGATCATGTGGGGCCTCCGCAAGCTGTCGAATGCTTGCCAGGGCCAGCGCATCCTCAAGCCCCTCATGTGCAGGAAAGCATCAGATGAGGCCCAGATGGTCTTCATAAGCGCTTCCTCATCAAACGCCGAGCCCTACAGACCAGTGCCTGACAGACCTGTGCAGATGAGACCACAACTACAGAAGCAGAGGCCAAAGCCTACTAGACCACAAATATTCAGAACCCAACCAGCCAGAACTGCTCAGGACAAAACTAATCAACCCAAAGCTTTCAAATCCACCACACAGAGGAGAATCATTACACCCAAACCTACTGTGCCACAACCAACTACGCAGGTACCCTTGAGTGAGGCCAAGAAACTTGCCCAGGACTACTGCTGGCGCTCATTTCGGGGAGTGTGTTCCTTTGTCATAGGGTGGTTCAGAAACTAAGAAAAAGGTAGGATTTTTTGAAATGACAAAAACCTTTTTATCAACATATAATATCCACTGTATTTTGAACGTAGGAGAGGTTGGTACATTTGTAAATTGAATGTGCAAGGCCTTCCTGTGTCATTCGCTTCTGGTTATTTTTTTATACATCCAAAAACAGGTTGCTTGATATTGAAGACTGCTATTGATCATATTATTTTAATTCATTATCATAATCTTAAATATTCACTGGTTTGCATCGCAAATATTCTTATTGCACCTTGTTATTCTTCTAGTTATTTACCTAATGAAATTAAGTCTTGCACATTTAAAAAAAAAAATAAAAATAGCTTACTTCCACCTTGCAATATAATGGAAAATTGAAAATATGTATATATAAGTGCATATATAAGTTCTGAATCTGAAAGCTGTGTTTCCTCTCTTTATACCACTACAGTCAATCACAATCCTGCAGACAACAAACCCCATTCAAGATGACTCCAAATGTCTAACAGCATGTAGGTTTTGGACTAACGGAGAGAAATGGAGGTGTGTGTTACGACTGAAAGGACTTTGAGAACACCATCAATATATTCTTATGTATTGTAAATGTACAGACTCTAATGTTATCAGAATTCACAAGATTACACTGCTAGTTTTCAATTAATTTAGATGTTGAGCATAATGCTGGCATATTTTGTTCTCCAGCTGTAAACTATATGATGAGGAACTTCATGTGTACTGAATACTATGTGTATTAATCTTGCTATATGTTATATATTTATGAGTGCTGACCAATTATGGGTCAGCCTTTCTGAAAGCTGTGGAGCCACAGGTAACTTCAGATCGAATATATCAATTTGAAAAATGTGTAATGTACATTAGATATATCTCTGTCTACTACATGTTATAGTGAAGTAGGTGATACTCAAATGTATAAATGTTTTTTGTTTGTTCTGAATAAATGATGGTTCTTTACATTTTCTTTTTGTGTGGGAGTGATTTGCATGAGTGTGACAATAGAGGGAGCTATTGTGTTAGAAAATACTACGGTCTGAGGGCATTTACCATACAAAATTTTATGGTAACCATAGTCCACCAAAATACTGTATTTAGTTGTTCATACAAAATATGTTATGCTATGTATTTTATTACTGTTTAAAAAGTTTAATTCATAGAAAGATTGTTACAGTAGGGCAGGGCGCAGTCTATAGCCTATATTGGCTAAATTTACATATGCCTATCATACAATGTTTGAACAAAATGTAGGCTATTAACATACAGGTCATTTTATCATGTGAGAGTGAATAAAAATACATATAGGCCTATAGTTTCAGTAACAAGATGCTTTCTGCTGCCAATTGTAAATAGTGTTTGGTTCGTTAATTGTTCTTTTGAGTCGGATCTGTTCGATCATTTGAAACAGTTCATCGGTCTGAACGATTCTCGAGTCAACAGCTCATGACTCGAATCGAGAACCGTCTTTTTCGAGCATGCCCGATTCATTTTAATCAGAGAACCGAGTGAGCTGATAATACAACCTTCATGTTCTATTTAAATGGTCGCAAATAGCCTACGGGTTGTCAACAGCTTGGAAGTTGCACATTAACTTAACATTAATAACATTAACATGAATTGTAGTTATGACTGAGATCTTTGGATATATTTGTGATACCTAACAGAGTATGACAACCCAGATAACGTAGTAATCGGCCCGAGTTCGGCAGATGGCCAAATAACCTGTCGCCATGGCGGAGAAGAGGACCGTTTCATTAGTGCATGGTGTTATTAATTTTCATTTTTAAAAATACAGCTGCATTAATCGCTGTTGTAGGCTGTTCAGTCTTGTATTTTTGTTGCATTATTGTAGCATTTACCCATCATCCATCGTCGTATTTCCTGTTCTCCGAGTCCGACTGTTCAGAAGAACCGACTCGCTGAAATTAAACTTTGGTCGGGACTCTACGTGTGTTATTAGGTATAACAGTCCTTAAGTTGTAACAGTTTGGCAGAACATTCACATGAAAGCTAACATTTTAAGGGGTTTCTTTTGTACTATGCTGATCACGTATGAATTATAAATAAACCTAGACATGCCATCAAAGTCATCGTTTGCCAAATTACTAATGTCCCAGAACAAGACGCATGCAAGAATGTGAAGACTGAGGGAGGTGCGTGCGCGAGATGCTCTATAAATGGCAGTCACGAACTTAAGGTGCAAAACCAAAGATTTCACAGCTCTCTTGTATTGTTTTCGGAAATCCATCCACTTGTTATCACAAATGTCACGTACAGTTTTTCCTAACTGACAGTAATTCCGTTGAAGACATGAAATGCGTGACAGACATTGCTCTCTTTCTGATCTTCGCCTGTATCGTGCAGCAGTTCGCACAGGTGTACAGTCTGAGAGACAGAGGGAGGAGAGCGCAGGCAGATGGGAAGGGGAAGAGAAGAGGTCAGCGGAATGAAAGTGGCCTGAAAGGGAGATTCTCGCTGAAGGACGGAGCGCGGTGCTCGTGGCGCGCGGTGCGCGGGGATGATGCGTTTGTATTGGGAGTCACGTGTAAAACCGGGGAAAAGATTTTCGGCTGCGAATATGTAGCGAAGCCCACAGCATGTCAACAATACGCATCCAATACCAAAGCATACTGGAAACAGATCTCCCGTTCTCTGAAAAAGCAGAGGAAATTGTGTCGCGACTCTACTGCGATGGTCAAAGCCGGTATGTGCCGGAGCGCGCCCGCGGAAGCGCACTTCAGACTGAAGGACACGCGGCCCTCCTCCAGAGTCCCGTTACCGACAACCGCGGGGAAGAATCACTGTCCTAACCGGATCGAGAGGCTGAGAGTGGCCGAAGAATACTGCAGCAGCGCCTGGTCTTCACTGTGTGCATTCCTCTTCTTGATGCTTGAGAATGATGAATGCTCCTGATTGACTCTGAAAATACTTTTTCAAGGCAATTTTATATTATATTAATTTCTGAATGAAATTAACTTATTGCACTACATTTTTTCCCTATTTTGTGATTCACTATTAGCATTTTAAATTAACTTTACATAAATATGGCCATCATCCAAAGAAAGACATTAATTCAGAAGCTGGAGGTTCATACCAAAATATGATACAGTGTATTTACATTTTGGTTTGCATAATATGAAAGTAATATGGTGACAAAAATTGGAGGTAAAAAAATCTGTGGTTCTTCTGAAACCGTCTGCACAAGAAAATAAAACCTGAGATCACCTGTGGGGAGAAGCCAATGGGCTCCACGATATAAAATGTCTAAAGAAACTTACTAACTAATGTCTTGTCAAATGATGTCTAAATAATGAACAAAAATGTGTAAACATTTGTTTGACATACCTATCAAAATTCAATACAGTCCCCATCGTGACAGAAAAAACAAAATGTGTGTTTGTATGTTTGGTATCTAGAGATATGGTTGAAATGGAAATGAAATGAATACTGGTGTTTGTAATCGTACTGAGTGATCTCTGGAATAAAATGGCTAAGGGTTTTTCATTTTATTTTTATTTTTTTCTCTCTCTATTAGCCTATATCTCTTATCCTCACTTCAAAATGAATGTTCATGATGGTTTGAAAAGGTATTTCCAAGCATGGAAGCTGGCTTAATACTTTGCTCTACTTTGACCCAAATAGATCTCAAACCTAATCCTATTGATGGAGGTATTTAAATCAGTGTGTGTGTGTGTGTGTGTGTGTGTGTGCGTGCGTGCGTGCGTGCGTGCGTGCGTGCGTGCGTGCGCGCACAGAGAGAGAGAGTAAAATTCTATGTGCAAAGTAGGGTTATTATTGTTAACCAAAACCAATAAAAACATTTAAAAAAAAAAAAAAAAAAAAAAACTTCTAATAAAATTGAAATAAAATAAATTATAACTGAAAATAAAAAATAAACTAAAATAATAAAAATGTAATAACCTAAAACTAATAAATGAACAATTAATATATTCATTAAAAATACATATAAAAAAAAATTAATTCAACTGCATCTCTGCATGACTTGTAGCTTTATCTCAGGTGAAGAGTGGCTGTTTGTTTTTGCATGTATTTTCAAGTAGAAACACTGAATGACTTTTGTGGTTTAAACCCAGATTAATTACTCCAACAGTGATCATTGCATTCCAGCTCAAGCCATGTGCTTCTTTCTCACTAGTCATTACAAGATTTTCTTGCGGTTATTCTGAGTGAACTAATGCAGTACAGAGCCCATGTTAACAAAGCTCAGAGCTGGAGAGATATCAAGACAACATGAATATTAAAAGCCTAAATTAGGCTTAATATTATTGTTAGATATTTTTTATGATTGTTTGGCATAATTACTGTTATTGTAATTGGAAATTCTTTATTTATACTGTTATAGTACAGTTTGCTTTTACAGTTTTACTGTGTCTTACGAATGAACCCTCTTAATTGGAGGGTTTGAATATGTTTTATGAAAGCAGTAAATTACTGTTTTGAAGCTTCACATATAAACATATGGAAAAGAAAGAAGCTCTCTACAACCCAAGTGGTCAGTCATGAACCAAACATTCAAGCACACAAAACAGATTTTAGCATCTTGTGGGTTTTTGGTTGCCATACCAGCCTGTGATTATGAAATTAAACACGCTCACGCATGTTGTGGCCTCTCCTTTCCAAAAACAACATTCCCACCAAAATTATGAACACGTTCAGAATCCATTATTGCAGTTTGCTGATGTTTTCAATCTGTCATTTAAAGAAAATCAACAGAAACATTTCTGGACTTCTAACTTGCCAGAAAGATAACTCAAGAAATAAGAGTTTTAATACCATTCGTCAAATAAAGGTAGTAATTGTAAAAATTTGCACACACACCATTGGCCATTGAGTAAAATGTGATTACTAAACAGAACAGCAGAGGGAAAATCTAGTGGAGTACAAATATGCACAAAACTGCATCATTTTGCCCAGGGACAAGCCTACAACAGGTATTCACATGAAGAATTAATTTGCCTCTAATAGTTCCCATATAAATACTTGTTGTGTGACATTAAAGAATGAAAGAATAAGAATTGCTTAGATTTCAGTTCTTTGCTCTTTTCATCTATTAATGAAGGTGTGGTGCTTACTTAAGTGTAGGATGCCAAGCGCTTTCTTCTCCCACTGAGATTTATTCAAACACTGCTCTCATGTAACCTCTCAAGGGGATCTTTTACTTCCTGGTGGGCCCTGCAGGGTGTGGCCTGAGGTGGCCTGATCTCACACCCTGACATTCTGAATACTGATTGGCTAAAATAATGACCTTAATAAATTCCATCTTGGAAATAGTGGAGTCCTCAGTAGAAATTGGGGGCTTTGTGCTGAGAGTGCCAGCTTTGGGATTTAGTAAAGCGATTTAGAGCTTGTATCCACATACGCACATTCCAAATGGCACACATAATAAAAGAATGCGATCTTATAAGAGTCTCAACATCTTTGTAGCTCATACTGAGTTATGAGAAATGTAATATATTCAGCTGTACACTGTACAAGAAAAACATATAACATCTTCTTTGAATACCTCAGGAATGCATTTATTATCAGGTTGTGTATGAATGGTTTCAGTCTTGCTGAAGTAAATTATCTGAGGCAGACTCCACATGATATCTTAACAGTAGCATCCAGTGTCAGTGGTAATGTATGAAGTCAAAGATTAGATTTCCCAGTGGACAATTGACGCTGAAAAGAATTGACGTCAAATTTGACGTCAAAAAAACAGGTCAAATATGCAAATCAAAATGACGTCAAAACCTTGACATGATGTTGATTTGATGTAAACTGAATGTCAAACACATACCTACATATGCCTACATATACATCAAAATTAGTGGGAAAATTTTAGTGAAAAAAAAATGGATGCCTTGATATAAAACCACAGTAACAAATATGTCACTTTGTGCTGAGATTATGATATAAAATTTACTTGTTTGTTTTGTTTTGTGTGTGTGTGTGTGTGTGTGTGTGCATGTGTATGCGTGTTCTCAGGGAAGGGCCATTTATTTTGTTAACTCCCTTACTTATCCCTTCAGCAATTTTCATTTGTGACTTAAGCTGTTGTAAGTTTAACTTCAGTGGAAAAATATTTTAGAATGATAATATTAATGCAAGAGGAAATCGTCTCAAGCAAAACTGCACTTGGGTCAAAATATGCTGAGGGAGAATATGAACCATTTGTTAGAGCAATAATGCCATCTAGTGGGAAAATATTATATTGGTCAACAGAAACAAAACGAGGAACTGCCTATGACTTTACAAAACATAATTATGGTCCATAACATTTTATTTTCATGTCTTCACACAATTTTGAAACAATGCGCCAATCAAAACAATTCATTAACCTTTCTGAAACCATTAATTTCTGTTAAAAGAATCAGTACACAAACACCACACCAAAACCATTACACAAAACCCTCCTATTCTCCAACACTGAAACTACTTATTCTCAAATCATAAAACATAAAAGATGTAAAGATAAACACAAATGAAAAAATGTGCACAAGAAACCTGAAGGTTATATAAGGACTTGAACTGATGTAAATAATTCGCACAATTTAGTTTTTTTAATCATTACCACCACACAGGTAGAGAAGGGCCTTCTGGTAATCTCCGTCAGTGTCCTCCTAAAAATAAGGGTAAAAACAATGTTAAGATTTATTTGTGTTTGTGACAAAGTATGTGTTTGCATAACTCACCTGTATGGTGCTGTAGAGTGATTCTCCATACTTCTTCTTGTATATCGCTCTGATGTCCAGCATATCCCTTTCACTTCTGGACACCATGATCCTTATGAGAGTCTCATCATCAGTGCCAGCACGCTGTAAATAAACAAACCAATAATGTGTGAAATCAGTTGTTTCATTATCATTCAGACCAACACATTCATTTAAAAAACAGGCCACGAGTTGTTTTTATTTTTCCACTTGGGAGTGTCAGCAATTGATAATCCAAAATGAGCAGCAAATGATCCAATTCATGATCAGAGAAGGAAAAAAACAGATTAGAATCTCATGGAAATAAGCTTTCATACCCGCATAGACTCTCGAACGGATTCGGCAAAATAAGCAGGCACACTTTTTGCACACTTAACTAAAGGGGGAAGAGAGAGAAACATAAGTTTTACATTTTAGTTAAAGGGACAGATCACCCTCCAGTGTCATTATTTACTCACCCTCATGTTGTTCTTAACCTGTAGTTATATTATATTAACAGTGATCGTAAATATCATAAAAGCACATTTATGTGTGAAAAAGACTGACATTCAGGTTGTTTTTCACCGATTATCTTCAAAAGCAATATTGTCAGTAAAAAGGAGACCATTTTCAGTTCATTCCTCACAAAAATGGCTTCAGAAGACTTGATATTTGGAGTGTTTTCTTCTTTTTTTGCCTTTTTTTTTTTTTTTTTTTTTTTTTGTTAAACTATGGTTGATGAAAAATTAACTGATCTAGAAGTAAAAATTCTCTAAAAATTTCTCCACAGATAAAATAACAGCTTGAGGTCCTGGAATGACATGGTGAGGGTTACTTTTCTTTGCATTTTCTTGGATCTTGTGATATCCTCATATCACACATTTATATCAAACAAATTAAACCAATTTAACAAAACCAAACTTTCAATAAACAATAAAAAGTTTTATCATAGAGTGATGGTTCAGTCCATCCAAATAGCAAATTTACATTTAGCCACATCACAGGGATTTTCGTACCCACAGCCAGCAGCAGTGCTTCCAGGTTCCCAGTGCACTCATCTTTTATGCTCTCTTCAATGTCACAGCCGGCAATCTTTTTGTAGGCATCGAACACTGAAACAGGGACACCGAAGCCATTAGGATGGCCCTTCAATACAGTTCTGAACGCATCAAAAGTCTTTGAACACACAAGCGTGCACCTCTTCTCAGGTGTTCGGCGCTCCTGTTGCCGAGTATGTTGATGAACTTGTCCTCGTCCGTGCCGAATTTCTCCTCTCCGGCAGCAAACAGCTCCTGAAACACGATCAATGAACAAACACATCTAAGGTTCGCAACTTAAACCTGAGGATCCAGTTACGTCTTTTCCATGTTTACATCAACATACATATACGCAACTCTAATGATTAATCAAATAAAGCTGGGTGCAATTTATAACAATGGATTCAAATCCCTTGCAATTTAAGTTGTGAAACACAAAAGGAGATATTAAGCACAATGTCCAAGCATCTGTGTTGAGTACAGTATAATAAAAGTGGATAGCGATTTACACTACCAAGCTCCTAAAAGGAGAAGATAGCACCATAAAAGCTTAAACAAATCATATTGGTTTAGAAGACCTGTAATAAAGTGAATCAGTCATAGACTACTTTTATGGGGCTTTTTGTCTTTTTTGGAGCTTCACAGCATAACTCACCATCCACTTTACATGGAAAATAGATGCTTTATAAAAATCACACAAAATGAAAATGACACTTTCTTTTGAGGTAACATTAATGTTTTAACTGTTCGTATACATTTGCTTCTTTCAACAGAATAAGTCATACAATTTTGCAATGGTATGAGGAGTAAATGTTTTATTTTAAGGGTAAACTGTCTCTTTAAGAAATTCATAATACAATATTCACTCATGACTAGGAACTTTACCTTTGCATCTTTCTCCACTCTGCTCTCATCCACTCCCTCCTCCCTGTTTCCCTGAGTATAGGAACAGAAACATAACCAAGGTCAGAGGACATCACAGAAACATCAGCCCTCCTCCATCACCGCAAATATGCTGAGACGGGGCGTGGAATTTTCCCTAACCTGGTAAACTTCAATATTGAATTACCCACACTTTACCCTTGAGAAACATTTAATCTTCTCAACAACATTAACCCAAGAGCTGTTTTAATTACTTAAGGATGACTTCACTGGTGCTCATGTTATCATTCCAAGAGGAAGCTGCTCGGTTTCATCTCTCTCCCATCTCTTGCCCTAATCAACACATTGACTGAAATTGTATATCACAGTATGAGAAAATTTTATATACTAGTAATTTGTTATAGATTGACGTATCATGACAATAGTTATTTTTGCTGGAAATTATACTAGAAATGGTTAATATATGTGTCAATGTCTCACACGTACATTTCTGATAATCCAGTGAATTAAATAATTACTATATAATCAAATACTTTATTTGATTTTTTGACCTGATTTGATTACTTTATTTATTTTAAATGTGCTGCACAAAATCAAAGATGATTATAACTATTATATAATTCAATCTACTTTTTTTAATATACTCTTTCGTATTAAACTGATAGCCAATTCTTTACCTGTGCAAGGATCACCAGCAACCTCTGGTAATGTCCTGACGTATCACCCATGATGTCTTTTTCCAGCTTGCTTCCATATTCTAGGTCAAGACACATGAGACAGGATCTGTTGACAGTTCACACTTATCTCGACAATTTCTGCTTATTGGTCCCCTTGGATTAGTTTAATGGGAAGGGATCAGTTGTAACAGTGATGCCTTCTAGAGACCTGTGCTCCATGTGGCCTATTTGTTTGCAATACAGACAGTAAGGCATCTTTGAAGTAGGGAAACCCACAGTTAAAAAATGACTCTTACCATTTGAAATTTATTATTTGGAGTGTTCACAGTAAATATAAACTGACACGATCATGCATCAACCTTACAATAGTGGGACATTTTCATGTCAGATGTATCCTGTGCCTGCATGATGAATGTTACCTTTCTTATAAGCTTTGGCAATATCTTTTATCTCATCACATGTCCTGGATGCCAGGATCTCGATTAAAACTTCGTCCTCTGTACCCACTCCCTGTAAGAAAATAAAAATTAAAAAGATAACCAATCTAAGACGAGATAAGCTCAAGTTTATCATAATGGAAAAGCATTTTCATAACAATGTGTTTTTTATTCATTCTTTTTCGAGTTTTTAATTATATCCCATATACGATGTAAATGTGTGATGTTACCTTGATGGCTTTATGGAGTTCATGTGCATCATATAATATGGATGGATACATGAGGGCCACGATGAGATCCTCTAACTTCCCTCCCAGCTCTGACCGTAAGTCTTTCACTAGATCCTGAAATCATGAGCCAAGAGACAGAAGAAAATATATTGCTCATTAAACTGAAGATGTGAACATTTTAACATGGTTTTAGACGTTCATGACTGCACTGAATTATATCAACATCAATAAGAGGATGTGTGCAAAACAACAGCTCAAAATGAATAATCTTGATGAACTGCTATTGATGCACAGCAGTTCTAAGTAACTGAATGGAAAAACAATCATGTTTAAATACCTTTTTTCTTAACTTTGAACAGCGTTTTTATTGTGTTATCATTTTCAAAAAGAAGATGTACTTAAAGTGAAAAGACATTTTTATATAATTTAGATTCAACAAACTAATTATTCCTTGTTAGACACTAGATAATAATATAATTTGCTCACCTTGCCAAAAGCCTTTTTATAGGCTGCTTTTATTTCCTGTCTCTGGGCATTACTGCGAGCTGCCAGTAACATGAGGATGGCATCTTCATCAGTGCCTGAAAATAAAGCATTATAGAAGAAGTAAGATATAGTGTAAGAGTGAGCTGAATATGTTTTTCTTTAGTCCACTGATCAGTATAATTTGCAAACAGCAGTTAGTTATCACTGTGTAATAGTTAGTTACCACTATGTTCTGGTTAATTATGATTGCTAATTGTGGAAGGAAAAACCACCTAGATCTTAACAAAAAGGGGTGAACTCTCTTAAAGATCTGTCTTGAGAAACATACCGATCCCTTTCATGGCCTTGCGTAAAACTTCTGCATCATGCTTTGCATTGAAGTTCACAAAGGGTTTCACACTTCCTCGGGTTGCCTGCAGAAAATACAAAACCAAAATGAATCTATTGCAAAAAAAAATAATCATAATATAATATAAAGTAGATTTAGTACATGTTGTTCTATTCTAAAATGCATAACGTGTCAGGTTAAATACAGATATCCTTTGAAGATTCACCAATAAGATCAAAATTATTTGCAGCCCTTACTCGTTGCCAGTTATGCTCTCACATCAGAAAAGACAGTAGCTTTATAAATGTAGGACATTTTTTTTATATATCAAACCAAAGGCACAAAACCAGGTTTTGGTATTTACAGAAAGAATAGGAAAATGTCAAACAAAAATAATTAACATGCATAATCATTCAAGGCACTAAAAAACACGAAGACATGTGGAGCAGGTAAATTCTGAATGGATTAGCCAGCGCAGGTTTTTGAGAATATGAGATACATCAACCTCATTTATTAAACTTATGCATGCACTGGCTCATGTCTCTCATCATTACCATGTGTAAATACTGAATATATATTTAGCAGACAGATATGAAGCAATAATTGTGCTCTCAGTCTCTAGATGACCTTTCAAAGGCTGAAAGCAACCATTTCCACATTTCTTGTTTACATTGCGATTGTATCTTTCTGGTAACCCTTTAAAACCTCTGTAAACACTATATACACACAGAGTATCTGTAATCCATACACGACTGATTAAAGATAGACCAAGACTGC
The DNA here is from genome assembly GCF_018340385.1 of Cyprinus carpio. Classification (NCBI taxonomy): domain Eukaryota; kingdom Metazoa; phylum Chordata; class Actinopteri; order Cypriniformes; family Cyprinidae; genus Cyprinus; species Cyprinus carpio. The sequence goes on from NC_056610.1 coordinate 14,538,586, forward strand.
AGCTCAGGTTAATGATAGTGCTGCGGTGAAGAATGAGATAAGGTATAGGGTTTGGGTTTAGGGTTCAAGTTCAAGTTGAAAGTTAGGGATCAGTTAACCCCGAGACCTTTGGTCTGATTTGATACCAAAAGCAATAGCGTTAATCTTTCCTTGCTCTTATTACTACAATAAAAAACTACTACAACACACATACATCATATAATAACCACAACACCCCTCATAACATCAAAAAATAAATAAAGAAACAACACACGATATGCCAGCCCAAGCATGGCTAATCCTTGAAGATGTACTACAGTATATGGGTGTTTGCTTGGTTCTAGCAGGTGTGGGATGATAAAACTAGTGACCTGTTTCGGTGGGTTTCCTCAGTCTGATCTGATACTGGTCTCATCTGCTGTAATCCAATCATCCATCACCTTAACCGTCACCATGCCAACATTATGTTACGGTTGGCATTACGGTAAATTAGAATTCAAGGGTTAAGTTATCAGATCTATGTTGGCAACATAGATCTGATAACTTAACCCTTGAATTCTAATTTATGGGAATTAATTTATGTGGAAGCTGCCCCGTTATTTGTTTATTTATTTAAGCCAGCACAACAAGACACAAGACAAAGACCCAAATTAGCCTAATAAAACTCATCATAAACTAAAATATTACTATTAATACAAACAGTGGTAAAAATGCAAAATTATACAAATGCAGCTCAACGCTTACCATTTGAACAGGTCCAGAGAGCACTATGTTCAGTTCTGGAAAAGAGTAGGCTACATAAAGTTATCATTATCAGAACAGTTCAGCAGTAATTGAAACTCATTAAATGCAAAAAATGTGAAATTGCATGTCCACAGTAGAATCCACAGTAGCTAAATGGCTTTGAGACTGTACGTAAATAATTCCTGTCATTTACTCATTTAAGCTACGCTGTTACAATACGTTATCTATTCAGGACAGCGAACATACCTACCTGTTGCTGTATTCAGTCACCTGTGCGCGAGAGGTCAGACTTCTGGCGCGTGTCAACAGTCAGCGAAGTTATTGTAGCTGGATGAAGGACACGCCCTCAAAACCAGTTGTCAATCATATTGACTGACGTAGAGAACAGAGTAAAAGACGGTAGTTGTCACTGTACTTTATATTCTGTGTCCTTGTCTTGGTGAATTAATCTATCAAAATAGTTATGTAATAAAATAGCAATAAAGAAAATATGTAATGTTTGCATACTTTGACAAAATTATAGCTAGTGTACTTTAGTTCATCTATTAAGTTGTTTGTGTGCAGACTAAAGATATTCTAAATATTTTCTTAAGAAGACGTTCAGATGATGTTTGCTCAGCTTGGAACATAATCAATAGTTTGAATATTATTCATTATAGAAGCATCAGGCTTTGACAGAAGTAATCACCGGAACACGGAGAACCCCTCTCCGAATACTGATTGATGGAGCAATATAGTAGATATATTGCTTTGGCCTTCCTTAAAAAATTATGTTTTTGTCAGAGCCTTTTAATGATATGCTTATTTTATTTATGTGATTTATACACCACTTCTACACAGCAAAATAAACCTTATTTTTCTGTTTTAAGGTGATGTGTAAATAAACCATGCTCATTGCTTGCCAGGCAAGAGAGAGACAGGAATATTAAGATTAATAATTATAAATCAATTACTAATGCGTCAGTGGCTGAAGTTACTACATGTAAGTATCCCTCGTCAAATAGAAGAACCCTGCTGTTTGTTTGGCTAAATTGCTCAAGTATGCAGTGTGGTGTGAATTGAATTTTCTCACTTGCGTCATGCACATGAACACACAATGTGAATGGTTTAATAAAAGCAACAGAGTTGACTTCATTGGGATTCATGGCTGAAGATGTTTTACTAGCCCGGTGATTGATATAATGCTGACTGAACCATGCGTTCACACATACATGCAAAGTATATCATTGGTTTGAGGTTTATTTGGTTTATTTAGCTTTATTCACTTTAGTGTGCCAAAGAAAGGACAATAAAATACTATTAAAAGAGAAGCAAGAAAGCAGAGTAAAAAATATAAACAGGCACAACACAAACATTATGTCTGAACATTGAACAGTATTGAGTGTGACAGGTCTCCATTGTTAGTGAGCAATTCCAAAAGGAATTCAGGGTTGCATTATGGAAAATCATTTTTCAATTGAGACATTTTCTCAATATGCAACATAATTGATTCCACTCTTTTATTCATAAATAACCCTCTTCATGCCAAGAACAAACAGTAGGAAAAAAAAAATCTATTCCTGCACCGAAACTAGTTAGCAGACATATTGACTGACTTTTCAATTAATCCGTGTGTGTGTGTGTGTGTGTGTGTGTGTGTGTGTGTGTGTGTGTGTGTGTGTGTGTGATTTTGTGTGAGTGAAAAGTATTGGCTTTACAAACTAATATATGTTGAATTGATGTTATTGAAACTCTGTCTAGTCAGTAATCTATTTTTTCTTTTTTTTTTTTTTACAAAGAACTGATGTCAGAATAACATTTTTATCAGTAAAAGAAAACACACGTTTCCTAAACAGAATTGTGTCTGCTGAAACACATAAAGCATCTGCCATACTATAGATTAATAAATAGTCAGTAAATACATCTCACATTTCCATTGCAAAGCTTTAAAAGGCCTCAGTACAGTTTTTCATTCTTTCATCCATCCAGTATTTGCTGTCACATCTTTCATTGTCCAGCAGCTTCAGAAATCAGAGCTGTATGCAAAGTCTCTTTTTTCATCTGTATCCATGATGTTTGTCTCTCAGAACACACGATGTCTGCGGGAGCCCAGATGTGGCTGAAGGGTGCTATTGCCTACAGAGTTCCTGAGCTGTTTCAGCAGCATCCACAGAAGAAGTCCCATCAGAACCAGCAAGACTGTGAAGAGCCCCACATACACACTTAAGTTCCAGCCCCATCCCGCTGTAAGAGGCAAGGAGGTGGATGCCACCAGGAACCTCCTCGGGGAGGGCATCAGTTGCAATAAAATTGCATAAAACTACTGCAGCTCTTAACGGATTCCTGAGATCAAGCAGTGTGACAGTTCATTCACTTGCTTTGTAAGATTTATCCATGACAGGTGCTCTTCAAGTCCTTCTGTCATTAAATCTTTATAATCCAAAAGGAAGCATGCTGTGTCTCTTTGGTGTTGTGCAAAATGAGAGTGATGCTTGAAGTCCTCTCTGCAGCTGCGCCCCCTCCTACTGTTGTTGAGTCACATCCACACCCCTTCATTCACTCCTGTGTGTGTGACCAAAATGTCCCCACAAAATAAAACCTAAAATGGCCATTAAAAATACTTAATAATCTAATTAAGAATATCAATGTTTATATGTTATATATAAAAACATCAACAAAAGATCAACTTGATTGAGTTCTTAAGCCAGGCTTTGGTCTGTTTGAGGGTTTTGAACACTTTCAGCTGAACACTAAGCTTGACCAGTCTGGGATACCAACTACGCCTAAAACCAGAAATAAAAAAAATAATAATAATAATAATATATATATATATATATATATATATATATTATATATATATATATATATATATATATATATATATATATATATATATATTCATATGTTCATATTTTTTTTTTTTTTTTTTTTTTTTTAATAAATAAATAAAATTTATTATGAACAAAATGAATGTCTTTTCGGCAGAGCTCTTCCTCTAAGTTGTTGTTGACATATAGGTCTATGCTTCAATAACAAGTTGGACAAAATAGAAATTAGGACTAAATATCTGAGTTGGAATAGCCTAATTATTTAGCCAAAATAACGATTCCAACTCAGGTTTTAATTATTTAATACTATTTAAATATTCAGTTATTTCAGTAATTGTTTACACTATTAGGAAACAGGGAAAAATAGAACTTAAAGCATGATAAAACATTTTATATAAATTTATATAATGTTTAGGAAATTATTTAAGTGTATTTATCAGGCTTTTATGGCATCAGCAAAAAAAAAGCAGTTCAGATGATTTTTTAAAAGCTAAAGATAGATAGATAGATAGATAGATAGATAGATAGATAGATAGATAGATAGATTTTCAGCGTTTTAAACGAATCTCATTACGTTTTCTGTTACCATGGAAACCAGAGATGGTTTTGGTGGCTGACAAACATGGCGCTGCTGAGGAAACGTGTTAGCTGCAAACAAAAACACGTTTGCTGCTGCTGTACTTAACCGGATTATTATTTTTGTCCGCGAAGGGAAGCCTGTCGTCTGGATAAACGTCTATGGAAAGACGGTATAGTTTTTATTCACCTACATGTTAACGTGACGTGAATGATCTTGTAAAGCGGACTGACACAGCTAACGTTAGCCACTTCATCTGCAGCAGAATCAGCCAGGAACTAACTAATCCGCAGGATAATCCAGTCGGCTGTGACGACTAGCCAGGACCACTGTGTCTGTGTCCATCAGAAAAGCTCAAAATATATATTTATTTTTCAAATTACCATCTTGGGGAGTGAACAGCTGAGAACTGTACTGGAGCATCTTAAAATATCAACGCTAAATAGAAAACGGTTAACCTGACCTGTGACAATTCAAAAGGATCTGTGTACGTAAGTGATTATTCTAACAAACGAAATGGAACTGAACTTAAACCACGTCGATTATCTCCAGGTAAGATCTCAACATCTCTGTATGTGTTTGTACCTCTGCTGTGATTTACAGTTGCGAATGGGCACTTGGTTGTTTAAAATGCAAACTTGTAAGGTCTGTGGCCGAGACATTCAGGAATCTTAAATATTAAATATCAGAAAGGAAATTTACTAATGGTCATGTCATCTTTGTTTTCTCAGGTTGGTGTGACATCTCAAAAAACCATGAAACTTCTCCCAACTGTGGGGCGAAAAGCAACTCAAAAGGTATATCTTCATCCCTTTTAAAAGAATATTCAGGTTTAGCATAAATCAAGCTTGTCAAGACCATCTGTTCACAGACAATAATTACTACCATACATCATATAACAGAAATAATATTACTCATTCCTCACAGTGCTGACAGTTTTGCAAATCAACTACATTAAATTAAAAGTAATTACATTGAACAAGGAATATTCTTTTAACAGGAAAGTCAATCTTTAAAATTCCTATCAAGTCTAGGAGATAAGGTATTAATATCTGTAACAGAAATGTAGAGTCTTGAAAACTTTCCATAGTTTCAAGAGCTTAATGACCTTTCTGCTGTAGACTATTTTAGGGGCTTACTTTGTAAAACAAGGGTGCTAGAGATTAGATCCCACTCTTGAAAGAGCATGCAACATGTCCTATTTATTTGAGCATGTGCTTGTCATTTCAGGTGGCTGTTGCAGATCATGATGGGGTTGTGACTTGTTTTGGAATGAAAAAAGGGGAGGCTGTGGTATGTATCAGAAATGTTTCCTGTTTTTAGTAAACACTAGCATTCAAAAGTTCGGGTCAGTAAGATGTTGAAAGAAATTAACACTTTAGTTCAGCAAGGAAGCATCAAATTGATAAATGCTGTTCTTTTGAACATTTTATTAATCAAAAAATGTATGTCGTTATCCAGAAAAAAAAATTAAGCAGCACAACTGTTTTCAACGTTGATAATTATAAAAAATTATTCTTGAGTACCAACAAAACGAAACAATATTTTTTTCTCATTGGGAGAATAAATGTATGACTTTTTTTTGTCAGCCTGTGTTCAAATCGCTCCCAGGACAGAAGATCTCCAGACTTGAGCTTGGAGGGGCTTTGGGAACCCCGCAGGAAAAGATCTTTGTGAGCTCAGGCTCTGAAGTGAGGGGATATACTAAAAAGGGCAAACAGTTTCTTACATTTGAAGCCAACCTAACAGAGAGCATAAATGCCATGTGAGATCTGCTTCTTGTTTTTTAGACTCTTTCGACTTTATGTATTTCTATATTAATGATTAGCAAATTGGATCATACATGTAATACATTGTCATTTTTGGATGCTTCATTTTTGTTTGTGCCTTGTTTTCCCACAGGCATGTTTCAGGGGCAGATCTGTTTGTGTGTGCCAGTTACATTTATAACCATTACTGTGACTGCAAGGATCAGGACTACTTCCTGTCAGGAGACAAGATCAATGACGTCCTGTGTTTACCTGTGGAGACTGTGGGCCGCATTGTGCCCATCCTGGCCTGCCAGGACAGAGTACTTAGAGTATTGCAGGTAGTCTGACACAACCTCCAGTCATGCTGGCTACTCTTTATCTGTCCTTTGTTACATAATTATACTTTAGCAATCACTGGTACTCATGATATCTGTTACTTGGTGGCCATATCTAATACTTGATGCTCAAGTGCACAGTCATCCCATACTTTGTGCTCCATCAGGGCTCTGACCTTCAGTATGATGTAGAAGTTCCCGGACCTCCAACTGTTCTGGAACTTCTCAACAGAGATGGTGGTATGTGCTAAAAACCTGTTCATTCATTTAGTGTGAAAGCATGTATTGGTTGAGTCTGAGAAATTGATTGAAATCTTGATCTTCAGGAAAGGGTGGTGAGGAAGTTCTTTATGGAACAGCTGATGGGAAACTAGGTCTTGTGCAGATTACCAAATCTGGAACCATTACAAGTTGGGAACTGGATAATGAGAAGAAAAAAGGAGGTAGGAATTAGATAGTGCGAGGCTATTACATATAAAAAAATTGAAGCCGTGCTAATTTGTATTGGTCTTTTCTAGGTGTGCTTTGTATTGATACCTTTGACATTGTTGGTGATGGTGTGAAGGACATCCTGGTGGGAAGGGATGATGGGACTGTGGAGGTCTACGGGTTGGACAGTTCAAATGAGCCAACAGTGCGCTTTGAGAATGTGAGTGAACACCCTCATTTTGTCTGTGAACCATTAAGTAAAACCTTGACTCAAATTAAATTCTGCCACACTACACTTGTGATAATTGTCTTTCCGTGTTTACAAGTTTTGTCTGAGAGCGTCACATCGATCCAGGGTGGCTGTGTTGGAAAGGAAATGTATGATGAAGTTCTTGCAACAACTTACACAGGTTAGCTGTGACTGTTAGATAAAAGAATTTTACTGTGTGTTTTCTAAGAACAGTACTGTGTGGGTGATGTCAGTATACAGTTTATCATTCACCTGTGTTGACTGAGAAGTCATGTGCCTGGTTTTTTAGGATGGGTGTCAGGTCTCACCACAGAGCCTCAGCAGATGGTAGCAGGCCCAGGGGATGAGATCAAGATGAGCCGGGAGACCCAGGGGAAGGTGGCTGCACTCAGGTACTGCACATCCGGCTGAATGATGAATCTAAAACAGCAAAGATCTCTTTACTAAACTGGCCTAGGTTTTGAAACACCTTCTGACATGCCTAGTTTGGTCATGTATGTGTTTGTACAGGGCAGAGTTAGAGCAGTTGCAGGTGAAAGTGTTGCAGGGGAGAGAAAAGTACCAGCAGAGCTCTCAGTCCAGCACGGCTGTGTCCGCTGTGCCAGTCTTTAGCATCAATGACAAATTCACATTGTGCCAGGATGATGCCAGTTACAGCCTCACACTAGAGGTGCAGACCGCCATTGACAACTTGCTGCTACAGGTGGGAGAAATACACCAATTCATCATTTATTTAAATAAACAACTGTTCAAAAGTTTGGGGTTGGTAAGATTTTTTTAGCATTTTTGAAAGAAGTCTCTTTCACTCACCAAGCCTGCATTTGTATGTTCAAAAATACAGTAAAGGCAGTATTATTGTGAAATATAATATAATTTTAAAATCACGGTTTTCTGTTGGCAAAGATGAATTTTCAGCAGTCATTATTCCAGTCTTCAGTGTCACATGATCCTTCAGAAATCATTCTAATATGCTGATTTTGTGCTTAATGAGTATTTCTGATTATTACCAACATTGGAAACAGCTGTTCTCCTTAATATTTTTGTGGAAACTGTGACACATTTTTAAGGATTCTTTAATGATTGGAAAGTTCAAAAGAACTGATTTTGTTTTCTTCTTTTTTTTTCAAATTTGTAACTATGTGAAAGCAGTTTTAACTTTTTTTTGTTTAGATTAATGCATCTGTCCTGAATAAAATTATTAATTTCTTTCAACAATATCTTTTGAGTGTTTGTACATGTATGTGACCATAACAACATTATTCAATGGGTCCTTTTATATAATACATTTTAACATGTCTGGAATGTTGTATTGACCAATCAGCATTCAGAACTGAAACTATTTATTTTAATTAAAGATGATCTTCTGATCTTCACTAATTCAGCATCATTTTTACATGTGTTGTAATTTTAGCATTTTAAGACTGAAGTTTCCTTACATTTGCTTACATATGTTTTTGTCTTTGACAGAGTGATGTTCCCATTGACCTGTTGGATGTGGAGAAGAACTCAGCAGTGGTCAGCTTCAGTGAATGTGATTCAGAGGTAATGCACCTGTGTGTCACATCATTAAGCTTAATTAATGACCACATCACATGTGTTTGCAAAACTGTCTTTGTTTGTTCTTCTAACCCCACAGTCAAATGGGAACTTCCTCCTCGCCACCTACAGGTGCCAAGCAAATACCACTAGGCTGGAACTGAAGGTGTCTACTTCTTTGTGTCTGGATTCTTTTCAGTGTAATAATGTATATTTACATTTTCTTGAAACTGCAAGGTAGGCAGTATTTGAGCAGTTGTCCTGATTTTGCTCTAAGGTGAGGTCTATAGAGGGTCAGTATGGCACCCTTCAGGCTTACGTGACTCCAAGGCTTCAGCCCAAAACCTGCCAGGTTCGACAATACCAGATCAAACCGCTTTCCCTCCACCAAAGGACGCATGCAATCGATCAGGAGCGGTGAGCTTAAAGACATGCAATGCTTATGAATTCTTATCATGCATTTATTCTGCCAGCTAAACATTCTCTCTTCATGACTAGGCCCATGAACACATTGAGACTGACAGGACAGTTCAGTTTTGCAGAGATCCATTCCTGGGTTGTGTTCTGTCTGCCTGAGGTCCCAGAGAAAACCCCGGCAGGAGACAGCATCACATTCTACTTTCAGAACACTTTCTTGGGAACACAGCTAGAAGCCACCTATTGGTGAGGCCTTACTATTCAGTATCCAAATATACTGCTACTAGATGATTGCGTTATTAGAGGAAGCATTGTAATCAATCTTTATCATTTTTAACGTGTTCCAGTAAAGGTGAGGCAAACTTCAAATCAGACAACATTTCTACCATATCCATACTGAAGGATGTTTTGTCCAAAGAGGCCACTAAGCGAAAAATCAATCTGAATACATCCTATGGTAAGTTCACCAACTGATCTGTTAACTGATGTATGTGGTCTAATAAATGAGATTCTCCGCTTGCTTAGTCCAATCACAAGTGGCCAGTTTAGATTTATTTGGGTTGCATAAGGATACTAGCTGGAAATGGTGATCTGTCTTGGCTGATTGGTTCTCCTGAGACGGATGTTAATATCAGATTACAGCGATCTCAATTCTTCATGCATCAAGTATGATTAATATGCATCTGTTTTGTTGGTTGTTATGTTGGTTTCAGAGGTGAATGAGGACTCTGTGAGCCATACTCTTCGAATGATTCATCCCAAGCTAGAGTATCAGTTGATTTTGGCCAAAAAAGTGCAGCTTATTGATGCTTTAAAGGTAAAACATAAAAAAAGACTTTTAAAAACCCTGTGAAAAAAAAAAAACAAGCCTGCTGAGTGTGTGTGTGTGTGTGTGTGTGTGTTTGTTTATTGCATGCAGGAGTTGCAGGTGCATGAGGGGAATGCAGATTTTCTGATTCCAGAGTATCGCAGTATACTGGATGAATCTGCCCAGCTCTTAGAAGAATATAAGAAACAGCCAGCTCACTTAGAAAGATTGTATGGTGAGTGAATTCAGATGAGCTAGGGAGATGGTATTTTACAATATATTATTTTATATTTTATATGTTACATTTTTCACATGTATCACAGAGTTTCATAAGATTAATGTTTTTACACACAACCCCTGTATATTCAGATGAATTATGAGTAAACAAACCATTTTGTTTTCTTACAGGTATGATCACCGATCTGTTCATCGACAAGTTCAAATTTAAAGGACAAAATGTCAAAACAAAAGTTTCACAGCTACTTGCAATTTTAAACAACTATGAGCTTGATTCATTGATGGAATTTTTCAGTGACGCTTAATGGAATGTAAAATTAAAGCACTTTTTAGGAATGTATTTTGTGAATTTTGTTTTTTGCAATAAACATTTGGTGTTCTATAGGAGCTGATTGTACCATTACAGATTTACAATTCAAATGTTCAATGTAATAAACCTAAAAACCATGTGTGACTGCAGTTGTTTTATATATTTTTAGAACTCTCACCCATCGTCTAGTTGCATTTCTACAGAAATAAACATGTTCGTGAAAAGTTTGTCTGTTTTCTTAGTCTTTCAGTCAGGACATAAACTCAGATGGTGTGGTGTGATTTTTATGTCAGTAGTATGAGAAATTGTTTGCTATAATAGAGATTACTTGCTAAAATAGTAGAAATTGTGCACATAAATACTAAAATACGTAGAATTATTTTTGTTGTTGTTGATGTTGTACAGCCTGGCCACCACTCTTTCCCAAATGTAAGATTTATCACTGTATATTTAAATACTTGTAAATATTGGGTTTGTATATAATGTATAAACGTCCCAGCATGAGCTTAAATTTTACATTGTACTCAAACAGTTTCAAAATTCCTTTGAGCCAATGAAAGTAACTCTCAACGGCTCGGTTAATAAAAGCAGAACCGCGTTTGTACTTCCCAGGCTTCCGTATGATCAATGACGTTTGGGTTTGCTGCATTTTTATTGGCCCGTTTCAATAGTCGCGGGCTACTTGAACTGAGACAGTCAGCCACAATATCAAACTGAGCAGCTGCAAAAAAAAACTAACAAGGCGCCGTTTGACTTCATAGAAGCATCTTTTGTGAGCTCTCCGTGGCGTGTTGAGGGGTTTTGCACACCGGTATGGCGCGGTTTCTGTAGGATAGGACTGTAGCATGATTTATTTTCGAATCTCGGTTTTGTAAAACGCAGCTGGCAACTGTTTATATCGTGATTTCAACAGCTCACTTCTTCCAGTTTCCCTGATTAGTCTGCTTATCCATGCTTTATTCGTTATCCACGTGTGTGTTGTTTGATCAAACGTCTTAAACAACATCAAGGGGCGACTTGAGCTGATCTGCTGCTGTTAGGATGTCATCTGTCGGTCAAACACAACGAAGCGCGCTTCAAGATCCGGGAGCAGGTGTTCACAATCAAGAAAACATGCTTTCGCGACTACGCGGCGCAGCGAAGAACAGAACTGAGAATCGGGAAAATGTCAACCCTAAGCCAGGCAACCGGACTGTGCTGGGCGCCCTGGGGAACAATCAGCGCCGACAGCCCGTTCTGCGCGGCGCTAAACAGGTCAGAGCACGCATGGCACATGACAATGAAATGTGCTTCTGTTATAGACCGATTTCATCCGCCTGTGTGTAGCATGCATTCGTATTTAGTTTAATAATCAGTGTGTTTTGCTTTTAACAAGTGCTAACTTCATAATATTGATTCGATTCGATGCGTTGCTTTAGTTGGACCAGACAAAGTGCTCGCATCCATTGTTGTCCCTTTGAATCACGAAAACCTAAATCTCCTTCCTTTTTGACTTCCCTTTTGGGTCAAACTGCATTTATGGCGCCACAGGTTCAAATAAAATGGAGTATTAAATTCCCGCAGATCATTCCCTCCCAATAAGCAGACCGCCATTTTACAAACCCATTCACTGCTGTACCAGAGTAAACCGGCTGGTTAAAGGGGTAACGTTAACGTTAGTTCACCTAAATTAGATTAACTATTATGATCCCTAATTTTCCAGACGTGTTTGATTTTATACACGTTCTGTATGCAATAAAAGGTGTTTGTGAATGAAGCTGTCATTCTGCCAAACATCACCTGTTTCCTCATGAAAGTCATAGTTTTGTTTTTCTTTCTTTTTCTTTTTTTTATTCAACATGATTCATTACACCATGAAAAATAATTTGGGTTTTAATATGCTGCTCACACCAATAAGCATGGCTTTTGTTTTAATATTTATATATTTAAAGTTTGTGGGTTAAATTCCCTGTGAAGTTAACATGCATGAGCTGAACTTGCTCTTTTAATGCAGTAAGTTTCTTCAGATAAAGGCATGTGATGAACAAATGTAACTATCCTCAGAGTATAGTTGACAAACTATATAAAAAAAAAACGAAGCGTCACTGACTCTTAAACACAGAACTGTATTATACATCTGTGTGCACATTCCAAATCATAGTTTTGATACTTTTGCGTATGTCTTCATGACCTGGAAGTCACAATTTTTTAAGAAAAACATAACCAGTTTTAAATTGGTCAAACTGACCTGCTACCAAATGAAGCTACTGCAAAAGCGGCCTGTAATCACCTATATAGTGTGTACAGGACTGTTTTTAGCAGCACTTTAATCCAGTTTTCTGTTTTTCAGGTCTCTGGGCCCCAAATAATTGCATGCAAATCTGAAGAACATGGCAGAAGCTTTGGAGAGAAGCCCTCCACCAAGCCACCTGCTTTTCAGATCCACGTGGATGAGCCTGATGGTGCATGCTCTAAGAAACCGTCAACCCAAAGAGCAACCATGGATTGCTCCCCTCTCACACTAAATCCCACTGTGACCCGCCTAAGGCAGCCCCTCGCCACTATCGATCTGCCAATGGAGGCCAGCTTTGGTAAGATAAACAACCAAGTTAAATGCAATGCCTGTCCTGTCTTTTTGCTCTTTATAGAAAACATGAAATGTAAAATGTACAATTCTCAATACATAGATTCTCCTATGGATATGTCAATAATGGATGGTGAGGAAAGGCCCACAAATGTCAATGAAGTCTCAGATTATGCAACAGAAATACACACACACTTGCGGGAAATGGAGGTGAGGATATGGAAGTTAAATGTGTTGCGTGTCAATTTTAATGATGCACGTTCTCTACTAATTGGCTCAATGTTTATGCTTTGTCACGCAGGTCAAGTCGAAACCAAAAGCAGGTTACATGAAAAAACAGCCTGACATCACAAACAGCATGCGTGCCATTCTGGTGGACTGGTTAGTGGAGGTGGGAGAGGAATACAAGCTCCAGAATGAGACTCTCTACCTGGCTGTGAACTACATCGATCGCTTTTTGTCTTCCATGTCTGTCCTGAGAGGAAAACTACAGCTAGTTGGCACAGCTGCTATGCTTTTGGCTTCGTAAGTATCATTGCCTTAAAGCCTCAGACTGCACAACCTTCCCCCTTGCCGCTCTCCATGCTCACACTTCTGTTTGACTGTAGGAAGTTTGAGGAGATCTACCCCCCAGAGGTGGCAGAATTTGTTTACATCACTGACGACACCTACACAAAAAAACAAGTGTTGAGGATGGAGCATCTGGTGCTAACAGTTCTCTCGTTTGATCTTGCTGCTCCAACAATCAATCAGTTCCTCACCCAGTATTTCTTACACCAGCCTGTGAGCAACAAAGTGGAAAGCTTATCAATGGTGAGAATGTTTCCTGCAGTTCAGTAGTTGCATTGGGTGGTGTATCCCTGTTATCGCATGAAACCGTTTTGACACTTTGTTTTCAGTTTCTTGGTGAGCTGAGCTTGATAGATTGTGACCCCTTCCTGAAATACCTCCCATCTCAAACCGCTGCTGCAGCTTTCATTTTGGCCAATCACACAATTGCAGGTGGATCATGGGTAAGTCTGCACAATCAACTTGGGCAAAAATTAGGATATTGGTTGTTGTGTAAACATTATGCTAGGTAGAAAAGCTCTTGGCTACCTGCTGGTTGATTGGTCTGTGTTTTCAGTATCAAATTGGTCCAGTATATGTTTATGCGGACATGGGTTTTGGTTTTTCCTCATAACTGTCTCTTGCAGTCGAAGGCACTTGTTGAGATGACTGGCTACACTCTGGTGGATCTTATGCCGTGCATTCAGGATCTACATCAGACCTACCTCGGTGCTGCTCAGCACACACAGCAAGCTGTTAGGGAGAAATACAAGGGCTCAAAGTAAGTTCGCTTACTCTACACGTTCAGAAGCTGTTAGCAATGACTAATGTTTTCCTTTTTGTTCCCTCCAGGTACCATGAAGTCTCTCTCATTGAGCCTCCAGAGAAGCTGATGCTAAACTAACCAGCTCATCAACATTGTTCATTGGTTCCATACCTCTATGGGAATTTGCACACTCTTTTTGATGCTTTATTTCCATAACTCCAATAACTGAAGCCATAGCCTCAATTTCAGGGCAATGGTGAAACCAAGTTTTTTTTTCCTCCCCTTTTTATATATAATGCTTGGTACAACCAGATATTTGTACATTAGGTAATCAAGCATTGTTTTAATATTTCAGTGTTTGTATTCTATTTTTATGAAAGACTCCCAGCATTGCACTTTAATTTTATATTTTGGTTGAAGTAAACCCTCCCTCTTACATTTTAATAAAAGTGCTGCTGGCCTTTTAACATGCTTTTCGTGTCTTGCATCTATTAATCATGTTTGGTTGAGGTGGGAGGGCAGGGGATAAACTGATGCTGTCTTAAGGTCATTTAAATGCTTACAGGATTCAACAACCTGTTTAAAGGAGTAATACACACATTTCATAAAAGTGGCTGTCTTGTCATGGTTAAAGGACATTGTTAGGTGCACTAGAATTTTATTAAATTAGACTTGGATTTATTTGAACAGTACATTATAAAAATGGTTACTTATACTGGCAATTATTTACTAAAGTTAAGCACTGCTTGGGGCATAACTAAATTTGAAGTCTTACACTTTTCCATCTATTTCTTTTGTAAAGTCACGGTAATGCAAAAGTATCTTGTCCTATTGGTACAAATGGGAATGCAAAAATGTTATGGTTTGACTACAACATGATCATAAGTGTTGCTTTTAGATACTAACTGATTAAAATGGTTCATTAAAACTTAAGCAAATTAAGGTGGCAATCTTTTGCTAAATATATAGTCAGTTACAGCATGTTTATGCAATATTATGAACAGTATATAACCGCTTTACCAGCAATCCAAGCCGCAACTGTCCTCAAATTTCATAAGGCATTTCAGGAGGTTCTGTGGACCTGTTTAATGGGTGGTTGATCCTTTATCCCACAGGAAACTCACCTTAACACCTTACAGTTTTAAGGTATGGCAGACAAATCCTTGGACAATCTTTTACACTAGCCTAGGTATTTCAAATTATTTCTACATACTTGCTTTATTACTAATCGATTAAATTACATTGCTCAGCATAAACTTCAACTCAATATCTTTGATTTTATTCATCTACACAGACCATAGTTAAAAACAGAGGCAATAAATATAGTGACAACATGCCTTGAACAAGCAAATAATTGACAATTTCTCAAATGCAGTTACAACTTGCCCTGACAATAAACCGCATTGAAGGCAAAAAACAGTTGATTATAGGGCTCTATGTAATAGATAAGAATCACAGAATATTTGACAACACCTCAATCATATGTTCACATGAAAAAGGCATCTTCAAGTAACATCTGAAACTTCCTGAACCCAAATGGCATTCTGATCATTGTCAACTATTGGGAAAGGCTCAGGGCAAGGTACATTAAGATTTTCAAGGTAATCCAGTACAATAAAAAAACTTTGCAAGAACATGTAAAAATGGAATCTAACTAAAAAAACCAGACAAGCCTAATGACGATGTGATTTCTCAGTGTGGTGTGATTTCATTAGAAAGACAAGCTATTAAGAGCTATATCTATTTACCCTAGCAGTTAAGATTAAACATCTCAAGGGCTCCTCTCTACCCCCTGAAAATCAATATGAATATAAAAGCTGTAATGAACTGAAAACAGTTGTACCCCTTATCAGACAACTGTGAAGAGATACATCTTGCTGTTGTTTTTTGGATGTAGTCTGTCAGATTGATAGTCTCTCCAAACATAGCAAATGCCTCAGTGCAGAGGAGGACATCCATCTCTGAGTGCTCAGACTTGACCATCTTGTTTATAAGTCAATCTTGAAACTGTCCCAATCTGTGAACTGTGTGTAGTAGTGTGTGTATGTTAATTAGACACCAGTGGGAGCAAGGCGGCTAATGAAGGCAATGCTGTTGAGGCACATCCGCCTGAAGAAGGCTGGACAGCTGGGCTTCATCACAAAATGCTCCAGTAAAATCCTCAGCTCCGTGAACAGAGTCCTGACAGGACAAAACCACAAAAATCACATCATCACTGTGAACACTGATACTGGGCTCAGGACACTTTTATAATATATTTATTATGATTTAAAACAACTGAACTTCTAATTGGCTCTAATTATAAATTAAGAACAGCATGCATTACCCCATATTTTGGGTAATGTGTGCATGTGTACATCTAACACTAGTCAGTGTGTATACAAGATACAAGACTCTTACCGGCAGTATGGGTTGCGTCTTGAAGCATAGCGCAGAGTGAGAAACCTGTAGTAGATGAATGGCTGAAGCAAGCTGCCTTGGCCACTGTGAATCACAAACCAACCATCATTCCATCTTATTACAAGAAACACGGCATGGCTATAATCGTGCTTTTTGCCAGCAACAAACCACTACTCTTTTAACCCAATAAAGCCTACTGCGTTATATTTGATACATACATTTCTAGGACTAAATTATTAAAACTTTGCTGAAAAACCTGACTATACTTTTTAGCAACTTTAAATTATCAAACTACCTAAATATGTCTCCTTTCAGGTTGTGGTACTCATGTTGTTTTGGTGTGAAATCTTGTCCGGTTTTCACTTTTAAAAAAAAAAAAAACAATGATACTATTAATTATTTTTTCAAACTCAGACTCATTGGCCTTGCCTCTTTTTCTGTGAAGAACATATATCAGAACAAATTTTCAATGACCACTCACTGTATATGAAAATACAAACACCACACAAGGGTTAATGATTTTTATAAAGTAAATGTAAAAATAACTTATATTGTTTTATATGACTTATGTTGTCACAGTTATTTCAAGATGAAGACTTACCAGACTGAACCATTTTTGGTTTATCTGACTATCCATTTATATATTTTTTGAAAAATCATGTAAAATGTATCTAATATGATAAATAAGGTTTATTTACACATCTCACGATCATCATTGTATTGCATTGTATTATGTTTTGTCCCAACAATAAAAACTACAGAGCTTTGATCAGAAAACTAAGCATTCAAATATTATATCACTAAGACATTATTGGGAGATTTAGAATGACATCTGATATTTATATGCAATTATGTTAGAAGTCTTGTAAACTATTACAAAGATCTCACTGCTTTTCATCACAAGCTATCAGAATGTCATCTGGCCATATAAATAATATCTACAACAAAATGAACATTTTTGCTCAGTTTGGGCCTCTGAATAAAACAGAGGTGTTTTTTCTTTCCTTGTGTATGAGCTCTACATTCTCCTTTATCATACTATATGAACCATAACAGCCTGATATAACACATATACATATATAACTCTTATACTTATTTCATGTGTCGGGATTTAAAGGGTTGAAAACAAATGTAACACCGGACAAAACAGCTGACCATCAGACCTTACCTGAAGAGCATAAAGACTGTGGCTGGCATCAAAAAGATCTCATTGCAAGCGATAAACTTCAAGATGTTCTGCTGATTTGCTGTGAGCTTGTTCAAAAAGTTCCTCACAAACATAAGGCTGTTTGGGCCCACGGTCTGAGAACAGATGAAACAGACACAAAACTCAGGATGGAATTATGACAAATACACATCTCTCAGCAATATAAATGAAAAGGGCAGAGACTTACATCAAGGACTTTTTTAGTGTAGGTGGTGGCATGGAGAAGTGAGAAGAGGAACACTGGAAAAATGCTCACTAAGAACAAAAGTCAAGGATACATAAAGACAAAATGATGCCATAACACAAGAAAAACAGATACCCCCCCCAAGATATTTCCAAAGGAAGGGGTCTTTGAGAAAGGATACTTGTGATTGGGTAGGAGTTGACTAAGATGAGGGAGTAGAGGAGATAGTGGCAGCTGTCCTCCTGTAAGGCCTGGGCCAGGAAGGCTCTGCTCAGCTGAAAGTGAGGAAGTCTCTGGTGCAAACGCAGAGCGCTGGTCAAGGCGTTTGCTAGCAATGCCCTCTGATAGAAGTTAGAAGCTGCTTGAGGCCTGAGCAGAGAAAAAGCAATTCTTCTTCTTCCAATCATTGACTTAAAGAGAAATCTGTGAGTGTGGGTGTGTCCTTACTACCCTAAATAGTCCTCATCTTACTAATGCAAACCCATAAAGTACAATATTGTTAATGCCTTTTGTGTTGGGGTCAATCTGACCCACACTCAATTTTCAAATTGCTTGAAATACTGTTATTTCTTCTTGAATTTGAGACTTTTTCTCATTTAGGGTCATGAATGTGCATGCAATATTCAATACAGAGATGTGTTTTGGAAAGGCTGTACAAATTGTGTGTTCAAATATGAAATAAACTTGTGAAATATTCAAAATTGGGACTTGTCTTCTGAATCAAACAAGGAAAATTCACTTTAATGATTCACTCTTTAATCTAGTTGGGTTTCACATCAAAGACTGTTTTTTCTAGTCTATGGGCTAGATGTTTTGTCATTGTGCTGATTTTTGGCAACTAGAAATTAATGTGGGTCAATTTGATCCATAACACAAAAGTCGCACCCAGTTGTTTTTAGAACAAAACAGATTGGTAAAAAAACACTTGTGAAAGTGCCTTGTAAAAGAACATGACTCACCCAAGCAGTGGCAGAATGAACATGATGGAGCAGTAGACAGTGAACAGCCGTGACAGCCACATAGCAGTTTCCAGCTTATTACTCAAGAGGAATTGCTGCAATACATTAATAATAGATCCTCCTGAGTCAAGGTTATAATGAATATACAAACATTCTGGAATAAAAACTATTTAAAAAAGCAATATATATGTGTGTGTCGGGTCATTGTATAGTAATTGAAAGAAAGGTATCAACACCTAAAAAATCATTGCACTTACCAAAGGGCTTGACTGAGGAGGTGGACTCCTTTGCTCTGTGTCTGCCATCTTTCAAATATTACAAGGCTCTATTTCTTGAGAGAAATAAACATAATAAGCTTGCACGCAGAACCTCGGAAAATAAACATTGCACATTCATGTACCCAGGTTGCTTATTAACTTTAGGAATGAAGAAATGGACAAAGTGACTTGAGTTAATCTTTGTAAACCCTGAACAGTTCTTAAGCAGCAAGTCTTTGTGTAGTTGCCAGGTGTGGGGGTGGCCAAAACACACTAGCTCTGTGCTTTTTGATTATGCTTATTTAAACATGAAGCTTTCTTACAATTTGTTGACAGAAAATTTGTATTGTTTATCACCAAGGCCCTATCACAAATCGGTAGGAGATACATTCATGATGTCCACCCAAAGCAGAACTACATTTGTCAATGTAAATGCTGACTGACTTGTCATGAATGACAACTGAAAAATCAACCTGCAAAAATTACAGATTTGTAAATATTATTGAACACGTTAATCGTTGACAGGTTTTTTTTTTTAAAACACTTAAATAAATGCAGACGAATGGTCCATCATGTAGCTATAAAGTGGCCTGTTCATTTCAGTTGAAAATATGTCGGAAAAATCTAGAACACTTCATTACCCAGAGGAGCTAACAATGTAGCCGACAAGCTAACACTTCACACAGCCACTGACTACAACCACTGACAGCCCTGGAATACCTGCAATTTATGTGAATATCTACATTACCAAAAATGGCATATGAAATGTATCAATACCTGCGATATGTTGAGGATCGGGTTTTGTGAGAAGGTAAAATTCGGCTTTATTTTCACCGCTCGGGGCGCACACGCTTTACTCCGGAAAAACGCAAGAGAGGTTGGTCAACTGAGTCGACCTCGCGACCTCTGAGGATTACCGAAATCTCGCGATGTTTCAGCCCACATGATTTGCTAAATTAATTTTCGCAATTGGTTGTCAATCAGCTGTCATGTGTGTGTGTGTTTCTGTTTCTTTTTCAAACATCTGCTTTAACAATATTTCAGATATACTCTATAATAAAACAGATAAATATTAAATAATAATGATGATCACACCCAAACAGCCAGTCAGAACCACTGATCTATAATATAGAATATATCATATATAGACCAGTGGTCAGAACACATTCAAGCGCCACTAAGATTTTCTTTAGGAAATTTTAAAATGCAATTTTTCCACTCTCCCACTATCACGCGGGCGTGATCACGACACAAACAGGGGAGACAAACTTGGAGAAGCGACAGTCATTGTTGCATTTTCTCATGTCATAGCGACAAAAGGTCAGAAGTTAGTTTTATTTGATAATACTGTTTTGACTGTTGGCAGCTGGGCTGGTTTAAATACCCAGCATGGGACGTTTGTAGTCGCTTAAACATAATTAGATATTTATCTGTTTTTAATTTCCATGCGAGTGCATGAAAAGTAAATCATGTTAACAACTGTTTGCACATCTCCCATGTGAACAGCGTGCACGGTCCCGACCCTAGGTGTCTAGAAATGCACATCTGCACGGAGACACGACATTATTCAATATTTTACAGCTTGCATATTTTACAATGCTTTGCATTTGTGTCTGTGTATGTCTTCAGATGTTGACGTTCGAGACGCTTCTCGTAAAAGAGCTGTAAAAACAGCAGAGCAGGGCAGAGTTCTGTGACATTGTGCTGCAGACTCGAGGTTTGACATACAAAGTACATCTTCTACTAATTAATCATTTTTTCCCTCGATCATTATGTTTACTGTCTGTACTTTCTTCACTCTGCCCAGGTGTGTCTGTGCCGGTGCACAGCTGTGTGCTGTCTGCTTTCAGTCCTTGGCTCTGTGGGGCTCTGTCAGCCATGCCATCACCCTGGAACGGGCAGAGGAGACTGATTGAAGTCCAAGCCGTGGAGGCCTGTACGTTGCTCAGTCTGCTGTACTCGGGTCAGTTGAATGAGGACAAAGAGGAAGTCCTATCAGCAGCCTGTAAACTCGGCATCGACATACCTCAGCAAGTATCAAAGAGGCCGGCAACTAAGCAAAACACACAGACAGAGTGCATGAAAGAGATGCAGGAGAGAGAGTGTCAAACCGAGGCTGTTCCTTCTGAATGTTAAAACCCCAAAGGGACCATTGAACGTGTTCATCTGATCGGGACGTCATCATGGAGGACCGATCAGGGGCTCTGCACGTACACTGATGGCCCTGATATCACCCTGGCCACACTTCAAAACATCCAGGGTAATCCAGAGAACATGCCTTCCTTTCAAGTCATGGATGTGGTCCCTGAAAATGCAATGTATCCCACAGTGAGTGGACCGGCCTGCTTGACCCAGGTCTACGTACGTCCCCCTCCAGCTTCATACCAACAGCCTCCAACCCCACTGCCTCCTCACCCTTACCCTTCTCATAGTACAAATGTTGAGCCATTGGCCAGAGAGGGCCAGCCAGCATTGGGGGGCGTTTCAGAGGGTGAGGAGTGTCTAATAGAATCATTTGCACAGTTTGAGAACAATATCCCAGGTTTTATAAATTACTTTCTTGACACCAACATCGTGCAGGGTGCAGGGCAAAGGGAGCAGAGTCAGAGAGGGGACCTCAAAACTGAGGGAAGGGCGACGAGGGTGCGGAGGGCGGGAGCATGCGGAGGATTTGCTTTGAAGGGAGAAGAATTGAGAATTTGTAAAAGAGAGCAAAATATGAATAGGTGCGGAAGCGTGGCGAGGTCAGCCTGGATGGGGCAAGGTGGTGGTAGGGTTGGCAGGATGCTAGACACCAAACAAATGTTCAAGAATCAAGAGAAGCTTAAACGGAGACGACAAGGCAGAGGAGCGATGAAAGAGGGAGGCAGATCAAGGGGGAGACCCAGGCAGAGACAGACAGCAAGCAGAGGCAGATTGGTAGAACCAATGTGTCAGGTAGGTGTCTCACGACATCTTCAGATGAGGAGGTATGACATAAAAAGAACAAAAACCTTCTGTTTTTATTCATTTCTGTTTGAATGAATGATTTAAATGGGTCATATCATAAGCAATCTAATTTTCCTTGATCTTTTGAGGAAGAAGAGTTGCTTTGGATAAAAGCATCTGCTATGAATACACGAAAACATACTGTAACTTGGAATACTCAAAACGTTCTCTCTGAACCAAAAGGTCTATTCAAGGAGACTAAAATGTCTCGGTCTGATCTTCTGCTATGTCAGACAGGATGAATGCAATGATGCATGACACGTATATGTCAAACAAATATTTAAAATATAAAAAATACACTATCATTCATAAGTTTGGTGTCAGCAAGACCACTAAGAATGAGTTAAATTGAACAAAAATGACATTTATAATGTTACTAAATATCTGTTTTAATAAATGCTCTTCTTTTGAACTATGTATTCATTAATGATTCATGTAAAACAATGTTTACGGTTTCCACAAAAATATTAAGCATTACAACTGTTTTCAGCATTGATTATAATAAGAAATGTTAGTTGAGCACCAAATCGGCATATTAAAATTATTTCTGAAGGATCATGTGCACACTGAAGACTGGAGTATGGCTGGTGAAAATTCAGCTTTGACATCACAGATGTCAAAATACATGATGTATTAAAACAGTTATTTTAAATTGTAATAATATTTCCCATTATTACTGCTTTTCCTATAGTTATTTTTTAACAAATGCTGCCTTGATGAGCATAAGAGACTTTAAAAAAAAAAAAAAAAATGACTGACCCCAAAACTTTTAAAAGTGTATTAAATATTAAAATATGAATGTATGATATGACCCCTTCAGATTATAAATGCAACTAAGCAATTACTCTTATGTTCTCTGATTTACAAAACTTGTCCTATTTTCTGTAGGATATAGCTCCACCTAAAAGAGGGCGAAGAGGTCGACCCCGCAAACGTCCCTTGCCCAGACCAGATCTTTCCCAAAAAGGAATTTCTTCACCTGATCAGAAAACCTTGAACCCTCCAGCTCCATCCATGTCACAAACCACAGCCCTCCCAGCAGCCAATCAGACCAGCCTCACTCAACCAATGGACTGGCTTATAGATGACATCATTGCGCAGCTCCCATTTATGCCCAGCAATCAAAATGGAATAACTGTAGATTCCAACATGGATCATACAAGAACACAGTCCTCAGTTAAGCTCACAGATCTGGGTATAATCCGACCGCAGTCTGAAGGTGAACATCTTGATAGTTTTCTGAGAACGTTTGAGCAACACGTTGGTGTATGGGATTCAGACGTCCAAGATGGGATGGTGCCCAACATAACAGATGGAACCCGGAGCTGTGGACAGAGTTACACAGTCCACACAAATGCACATGCCACTTCTGTGAACACAACAACACAGGGATCAAAAGCCTCATTATCCGAGAACAGACCACGAGTATCATCTGTAAGTAGACCGCAGAAACCATCGGGTTTTTGGCAGGTGTCAGGTGTGAAAATGGAGAAATCAACAGGACAGCAAAGTGAACAGAAGCCTAATTATGGCAGGATGACCAGAAGCCAGAGTAGGAAGAGGAAGCTGGATTTTATTGAAGAACTTCCTAGGAGAGACGAGCTCCCAGTCAAACAGAAGAGAAAAAGAAAAATTGAACAAACAGAGAAGACAAAGGTAGACATTTCTCTACCAAAGGAGAAAAAGAGAGAAAAAAAAACTAGCAGGCTGCATAGAGAAGAAAAGTGCTCCAGCAGCACAGCTGACTCAAGCTGCAAAGTCATAAAAACGGTTAGTTGCCAAAATGTAAAGAGTGTCACACAAACAACAAAGACTTTGGATCGGTCAAAATCCTCAGAGCTGCATGCTCACAAAGTGTCCAGTCTCGTAAAAGAGAAACAAGTGGGACATGCTAAAAGAGACACAGCCGAGACTCTTCTAGAAGGAAGAATGTTAAAGGTGCAGTGCAGTACACAACCCAAGCTATCGGCCACAGAGAATAAATCCACTGGGTCCCATCAGGCTCTTTCTGCTTTTGAGTTAATGAAAAAGATCTTGGAAAATCACCAGAAGAGAGAGGGAGAGCACAAGGGAAAAGACAACAGAATGTGGACTGTGAAAAAACAGCAAGGAAAGGAAAGGCTGGCAAATACGCATGTCCGTGGAGATGAGGTGAAAATTACTGAGAATAAAGAGAAGAATGTTAGAATCATGGTTGAAGGTCACAATAAAAGCAGAATAAACCAAAAAGATAAGGAAAAAAGTGGGAGAATAAAAGAGGCTGGCAACCAGAAGAACATTTTTCTTCAGCAGAATCTGTCATCAGCTAATGGTAAGAGCTCAAAATAATTCAGTCCTCTGTCAATATTTGGATTTGCATTTAATTGTTAATGGACATTTCTCCTATTTTACATATAGATTGCCTTTGCCATCATCTAGTTTTCACATAAAATTAATTTTCAAAAACACAAATAATCTTTGGCAAAATTACAAAATGAACCCAGATTTTTGTTATTGAATATTATAATGCTTGTCATGCCTAAATTAACTTGTAGCAGTGTTATTTATTTGTTTATGTACAGTTATAGTATATATAATTTTGGATTAAATGTTTCATATTTTAATTTTAGTTTGTTTTATTAATTTTGCTTTGTGCCTTTGTCATTTTTTGTATCTCCTTATTATTATTTCAGTTTTAGTTTTATTCATTTTAGTACTTAAGCTTATTTTATTTCACGTGGTTGCCAAAACAATATTCTGTTTGTGCTTGTTTTTTTTTAATCTAATATTGTATTCTATTTTAGCTATGTTTTGATTAACAACAATTATTTTTAATAGTTTTAATTTAAGTTAACTGCAAAAACCCTGGCAATTTAAATGATTGATTTTTTATTTAGACAAGATAGTATAAATTTAACAGACTGATCCTTTATAATAATATAATATTCAGCTTTTATAAATACAACTCTCTTGTAATAATAATTAATTCACAGGTTGCAGCATGACAAAAGGAGAGAGACTGATGGAGGATGGCTACAGCAAGACATGATTTGAGACTGCTGACTCTCTCAATGATTCTCCTTTGCAAAGATGCAGCACAGAAGGCATCGTGATTAAAAACACGACAAACAAGTCTTTTGTCTCACATGCACAAGACCCCACCACACCTCTTGAGCCACAAGGGTCAGTAGCCATTTCAGAAGAGGATGAGGATGTTGATGTTGTGGAGGTCTCTAGTTCTTTGTCCGAGTCCTTCTCTGTGCTGCCTATCACTGCAGATATTGTGCTCAGCACAGAGGACAGTGATGATGAAGACGACGAGATTGATGTCATAAGTTTAGGATCTAATTAAGTGTGTAGCCATTTCTGTTACTGTTTACTACTGTTTAGCTTCAGAGTTCTGAATAAATGTGTGTTGGTGCATATTTTAAACACTGTTTCAAATGATCAGAGACTTAGAACATGGTACCCTTTCCCTGTGTATAATTCAATACATAGTTCACACAAGGTGACACTTGGCAGTATTTGCTCTTTCGACTTTGGTGGCTTCAGTTTCAGGCATCAGAAATTTTTATAGATTTGAGTTCTGAATGCAAAAGTGTATTTTGTGTCAAAACTGTGCATTATAATGATTGAGACTGCTAGTAATGCATGCAGAGTTTTCTTGTCATTTGCCGTATTTCGTAGCCATGTTCAGAATTAAAAGAGATTAAATTGATCCAACCTTGGTTGTTCTTGTGTTCAAATACGGGTTTCCACATGTTCAAAGGGTGGCCGGCAAAACTCAATAATACAAATAAGCATTTGTAACATTTTACAATGAGGTCTTGTTTGCTGAAGTTATTGCATAAGCTAATATGCACTAACAAAGAGCAATGTGTTTTACACCATTTATTAATATTTGTTAGTGTGACTTCACAGTGGATTAAGTGATGTTAACATACAACTTTTTTTTTCAAGTCAAGTCAAGTCTGCTTTATTGTCAATTCTTCCACATGTACAGTACATACATACAGAGAATCGAAATTGCGTTACTCTCAGACCCCCGGTGCATACGTGTGCATACAGATAACACTAACAGTAGAGCCTAAAAATCTAGATCAAATATAAAATATAAGATAAAACTATACAATAAGGGAATGTAAAAAAGACATAATAGAAAAAAATAAAATAAGGTTAAATAAAAGCAGCGCAAGGCACATGGCAGATAGAGTGCAAACCAGTGAACAAACAGTGCAGATAAAAAGATTTTTAGTGCATAAAAAAATAGCTTATTCAGTCTGATTCAAAGTGACAAAGGGCTCAAGAGCAGTTATTTTATTAAACTGACTGATGAGGTGGTAGAATGATGTCAGTTCCATGGTGAATGAGTGAATGAGGTAGTGAGCAGACCACTGCTGCACAAAGTGACTGGTGGGGCATGACATCGTATGTTAGAGGGAGGGGGGGTGGAAGGACCTGGGGATGTGGGACCTGGGGGGGGGGGTTCATAGTTCAGTGGTGCCTGAGGCAGAAGAGGGACGGGGGGGCAAGTTCGGGAGCGAGTTCAGCTTCCTGACAGCCTGATGGATGAAGCTGTCCTTCAGTCTGCTGGTCCTGGCCTGGAGGCTTCGCAGTCTCCTCCCTGATGGCAGCAGACTGAAGAAGCTGTGTGACGGGTGAGTGGGATCACCTGCAATGCAGAGGGGCTTTTCGAGTGAGACGGGTTCCATAAATGTCCTGGAGGGAGGGGGGAGAGGAGAGAGACACCAATGATCTTCTCAGCTGCTCTCACTATGCGTTGCAGAGTCTTCCGGCAGGACGCGTTGCAGGCGCCATACCACACAGTGATTCAGCTGCTGGTCAGAATGCTCTCGATGGTGCCTCTGTAGAAGGTGTACATGATGGGGGGTGGGGCTCTGGCTCTCCTCAGTTTGCGGAGGAAGTAGAGACGCTGTTGTGATTTCTTGGCCAGTGCTGCAGTGTTGTCGGTCCAGGAGAGGTCCTCTGTGATGTGCACACCCAGGAACTTGGTGCTGCTCACTCTCTCCACAGACCACGGTGCGTTGATGGTCAGAGGAACATGCTGAGTGTGCGCTCTCCTGAAGTCAACAACAATCTCCTTCGTCTTCTCCACGTTCAGAGAGAGATTGTTGTCACTGCACCACCCGGCCAGGCGGCTCACCTCGCTCCTGTAGTTTGTCTCATCTCTGTTGCTAATGAGACCCACCACAGTCGTGTCATCCGCAAACTTTAATGAAGAGGTTGGGGTTGTGTGACGGTGTGCAGTCGTGGGTCAGCAGAGTGAAGAGGAGGGGGCTCAGCACACATCCTTGGGGGGCCCCAGTGTTCAGTGTGATGGTGCTGGATGTGTTGCAGCCGACACGTACTGCCTGAGGTCTTCCAGTCAGAAAGTCCAACAGCCAGTTGCACAGCGAAGTGTTGAGCCCCAGCTCGACCAGTTTTGTGAATGAGCTGTTGAGGGATGATTGTGTTTGAATGCTGAAACTGAAGTCTATGAACAGCATTCTGACGTATGAGTCTTTTTTCTCTAGATGTGTGAGTGCTGAGCGGAGGGTAGTTGAGATGGCATCATCGGTCAACCGGTTGGACCGATATGCAAACTGGAATGGGTCCAGAGAGGGGGGGAGGGCAGACTTGATGTGGTGCATGACTAGCCGTTCAAAGCACTTCATGAGGATGGGAGTAAGTGCAACAGGACGGTAGTCATTGAAGCATGGGGAGAGAGATGGCTTCTTCGGGACTTGAATGATGTTGGTAGCTTTGAAGCATGTGAGAACAACAGCCTGACTAAGTGAGATGTTGAAAATGTCTGTGAAGACATCAGTGAGTTCTGCTGCACAGTCTCTCAGTACACGCCCAGGAATGTTGTCAGGACCCGGAGCTTTGCGTGCATTGATCCTGCCTGAAGGATCTCCTCACGCTGTCCGGGGTCAGCACTCATCACCTGGTCACTGGGGGGGAGGTGGAGTCTTCTGTGCAGTGGAGCTGTTTTGTGCCTCAAAGCGACGCGAAGAAGGTGTTCAGCTCATTCAGCAGAGAGATGTTGCTGTCACAGGTCCGCTGTGGGGGCTTGTAGTCCGTAATGGTCTGTATCCCCTGCCACAGGCTCCGAGTGTCTCTGCTGTCGCTGAAACGATGGGCTATCCTCCTGGAGTACTGTCTCTTAGCCTCTCTGATGCCGCGGGATAGGTTGGCCCTGGCTGTTCTCAGGCCCCCCTCGTCTCCAGCTCTGAAGGCAGCGTTCCGCGTCTCCAGGAGTCTGTAGACTTCCCCTTGTCATCCACGGCTTCTGGTTGGCCCGGACAGTAATGGTTTTTGTGACTGTTACATCCTCAATAAACTTGGTGATGTAGGCAGTGACAGTCTCCAAGTACTCCTGGAGGTCAGTGGAGTTATTGTAAGTGGCAGCCTGCTTAAACATATTCCAGTAAGTTGTATCAAAGCAGTCCTGAAGAGCGTCAGACGACCCTTCTGGCCACACTTGAATCTGTTTCTGAACTGGTTTTAGCGACTTTAACGAGCGAGGGTCTGTATGCAGGCATTAGCATGACAGTGATGTGGTCTGAGGCACCGAGGTGGGGGAGGGGGAGGGCTTTGTAAGCTCCTCTCTGTGTGGTGTAAACAAAGTCTAAAATGTTATTACCTCGTGTTGGGAAAGTTAATGTGTTGGTGTATTTTTGGAAACACACTCTTTAAGTCAGCATGGTTGAAATCCCCAGCTATGATGAGAAAAGCATCGGGGTGGTGCTGTCTGCTGCTCACTTATGTGCTGGTACAGTTCATTTAGTGCATCGTTCCTGTTGCTGTTGTTGTTGTTTTCGTCCGGGGGAATGTAAACCGAAACGAGCAGTTATGGCAGTATATTCCCTCGGCAGATAGAACGGCCGGCACTTAATAATCATGAACTCCACCAGCGGTGAGCAGTGTTTGCAGATCACAACAGCATCGCGGGCACCATGCGTCATTGATGTAAACACAAAAGCCCCCGCCGCGGGTTTTTCCTCCCCCGCGACGTGAGCTCTGTCTGCTCGATAGCACGTCATCTGGTCGAGCTGAATGGCACAGTCCGGAACGCTGTCGCTGAGCCATGTTTCCGTGAATACAAACACACAACAGTCTCTTACAGTCCTCTGAGTTGAACGTAGTAATCGGATGTAGTCCAGTTTATTGTCCAAAGAGCGTACGTTAGCCAGTACGATGGTGGGGATAGATGGCTTGTGTGGGTTAGCCTTTTGTGTTGTTGTATAATGTATTAGAAAACAAACAAACAAAAATACATTATATGTTAACAAACTAAACCTTACTGTACAGAACCTAGTCTTGTATAGCGAAAGAACTGTTGGTGTAAAAAGTATTATTTATTACTGGTAAACTATATTATCACCCAGTTATATATTAAAAGTTGGATATATAAGTACATCCTGTAGACTCACATAAAGGAATATATACTATACAGGTCCTTCTCAAAAAATTAGCATATTGTTAAAAAGTTCATTATTTTCCATAATGTAATGATAAAAATTAAACTTTCATATATTTTAGATTCATTGCACACCAACTGAAATATTTCAGGTCTTTTATTGTTTTAATACTGATGATTTTGGCATACAGCTCATGAAAACCCAAAATTCCTATCTCAAAAAATTAGCATATCATGAAAAGGTTCTCTAAATGCTGTTTTATAACAAAGTTCGGGAGGAACAGTCGCAGTTCATTAACCTGATTAACACAAGTGGAGACCAAGGTATAAAGAACAGCAGAACCTACCTCCGTTCATTGACAGTTTTCAGCATCCCTCCTCCACCACCATTTCTCCTCACTTATAGATCCATCTACTCTTACCACAACCGGGGGGAGTACTCTGGGTTCGGGCCACATCCCGAGCTCGGAGCCCTCCACCCGGACAGCACGCCAAATACGCATAAATTTACAGTATTAATATACGTAGATGTGAACTCGTGAAACAAGCTATTAACCTAATCATCTGAATCAACTAATTAACTCTAAACACCTGCAAAAGATTCCTGAGGCTTTTAAAAACTCCCCGCCTGGTTCATTACTCAAAACCGCAATCATGGGTAAGACTGCCGACCTGACTGCTGTCCAGAAGGCCATCATTGACACCCTCAAGCGAGAAGAGGTTAAGACACAGCAGAAAGAAATTTCTGAACGAATAGGCTGTTCCCAGAGTGCTGTATCAAGGCACCTCAGTGGGAAGTCTGTGGGAAGGAAAAAGTGTGGCAAAAAAACGCTGCACAACGAGAAGAGGTGACCGGACCCCGAGGAAGATTGTGGAGAAGAACCAATTCCAGACCTTGGGGGACCTGCGGAAGCAGTGGACTGAGTCTGGAGTAGAAACATCCAGAGCCACCGTGCACAGGCGTGTGCTTTTGAACCAGAAACAGCGGCAGAAGCGCCTGACATGGGCTACAGAGAAGCAGCACTGGACTGTTGCTCAGTGGTCCAAAGTACTTTTTTTTCGGATGAAAGCAAATTTTTGCATGTCATTCGGAATCAAGGTGCCAGAGTCTGGAGGAAGACTGGGGAGAAGGAAATGCCAAAATGCCTGAAGTCCCAGTGTCAAGTACCCACAGTCAGTGATGGTCAGGGGTGCCATGTCAGCTGCTGGTGTTGGTCCACTGTGTTTTATCAAGGGCAGGGTCAATGCAGCTAGCTATCAGGGAGATTTTGGACCACTTTCATGCTTCCATCTGCTGAAAAAGCTTTATGGAGATGAAGATTTAGTTTTTCAGCACGACCTGGCACCTGCTCACAGTGCCAAAACCCACTGGTAAATGGTTTACTGACCATGGTATTACTCTGGGCTCAATTGGCCTGCCAACTCTCCTGACCTGAACCCCATAGAGAATCTGTGGGATATTGTGAAGAGAAAGTTGAGAGACGCAAGACCCAACACTCTGGATGAGCTTAAGGCCGCTATCGAAGCATCCTGGGCCTCCATAACACCTCAGCAGTGCCACAGGCTGATTGCCTCCATGCCACGCCGCATTGAAGCAGTCATTTCTGCAAAAGGATTCCCGACCAAGTATTGAGTGCATAACTGAACATAATTATTTGAAGGATTGACTTTTTTTGTATTAAAAACACTTTTCTTTTATTGGTCGGATGAAATATGCTAATTTTTTTGAGATAGGAATTTTGGGTTTTCATGAGCTGTATGCCAAATTCATCAGTATTAAAACAATAAAAGACCTGAAATATTTCAGTTGGTGTGCAATGAATCTAAAATATATGAAAGTTTAATTTTTATCATTACAATATGGAAAAAAATGAACTTTTTCACAATATGCTAATTTTTTAGAAGGACCTGTATAGCAAATTGCAGCTGCAGGATTGTTTATATTGTTTCTAAATGTGAATATACTATAAAGCAGATCTGAACTGCTTTGTGGCACGTATTGATGGAAAATGTAAAGTATATTATCGCCCAGCTCTAATCTGTTAAATGCAACCATAAGGCATAAGGATTTAAAATGATTAATTAAAATTAATAACGATGATTTTCTGTAAAGCTGGATCAACAGATTCACAGTTTATCCATTATTACTGACTGTCCTATCACAATAACCACACAAAAAAAAAAAATGCTGAAAATTCAAACATAAACATATTCAAACATAAATATACTAAAATGTATTTGAAATACATTTATTTCATGCTAAGTATGCTACAAATACATTTACATATTTATGTACTTAATAAAAAATACCCTGCAATTATACTTTTAGTACTAAACTGGTATATTTAAAGTCTGCTTAATTGGAACTAATTTTGTAAATAATGTAATATATTCCTTAAACTATATACCTACTCCTTGTGGCCAGATACTAGTAATGTGTCCAGTTTTAAGACAAAATATTATGTTAATTAACTGGATTATAGATTGGTTATAATGAAATGAATGTACTTTGTGTAACTCACACACAATAATTGCACAGAACTGAGTCACTGAAGTGAACACAAGTTTATTTATTAAGCATTTATTTGTCTGTGATGTTTCTGTCGTCTACACATTACACCTGAGCTGCTCTCAGCCAGTCCCCCTCCAGGGATATGGCCTAACTTAGCTTTGGTTTGCATTGGTTGTGTGGAGCACCTCCAGAGGGTGTTGTTTAGCACCTGACATTAGTCATAGTCAAAAATGTGACTGGCACCCTCCTGTAAAACATGATGGTATGTGTGCCGTGTAGATGTGTGTGTTCCTAGCAATAAAAAGACACTCGTTAGGAAAAACAGTGTGAGCATGTGTATGTGTAAAGTGTGTTTGTCGGGCGGCAGGGTGATCGGTGAAGTGTCCCCTGGTGAGCCTGAGCTCTTAGTGCTGGATTCTGCGGATGGACTGGATCTGAGGGGTCTGGCTGTGGGAACCCCAGTTTCTCCAGTGCTGAAAGTCTCCGCTGTGCCTCTCACACTCCATGATGTACTGCCTTCCCCTGTATCCTGGGAACTCGTAACACACAAAACTGCACACAGAGATGGAGAAATGAGGGTCAGGTATTTCTGTGTTGAAAAGAAATATAAAAAGATGCAATCCCACACACTAACAATACTTGCTAAATATTGAAATTTATTTAAAAAAGCAATGTTTCAGTCCACTGAAGAAATTTTTTTATATTTTGGACTTGACAGTTTTGTTGGACCTTTTTCCTATGCACCTATCGTTTTTTTTCGGGTGTGCTGAGTTTGTGTTGATTGTGTTGAAAGGAAAAAGATAATGGGAAAATACAGAGAATAGACTCACGCGCCGCATTGCACATGCATGGAGCCCACTTCAGGACCACACCATCCCATGGCCTGCAGAGAGGGGTAGTCGTCACACAGCTCCACACAGCGGCCCATGAAGTTCTCCCTCTCGAAAATAGTCATGCGACTGCTCTGGTGAGACTGAGGGGAGATATCCACATATTCAAGTGATTATATCAGTGCTGTTGTTGTTAACTAAAACTATTAAAAATGTCTCCGTTAATTAAATTAAAGCTGAAATAAAAGACAATATTTAAAATACTGTATGCTTGCATAAAGCAATATAGCCAATCTCAACTAGTTGACTTATTGAGTCTGCCATGTTGAGATCACATGACCAGTCCAATGCAACTTGCTTTATTTCAATAAATCCTGTTATGGACACTTGCTGAATAAATATTACATATTAGCCAGCACAGAATACTACATGCCTTTAATATTTCTAGCATATAAAAGGGAGTGAATAACTCACAGCACAGTAGACAGGTCTAAAAGACATGAGCCTCTCCACGTGGTATGACAGGTTTCCACTGTAGGCATCCCAGTGAGGATACTCTCCTCTCTCCAGGATGAACTGCTGTCCCTGGAAGTCGTGGTGCTCATAACCCACCCAGCTATTGAAAGAGAGAACATCCAGTCAAACATGGGCATACACAGTTAGATGAAAACTCCCTAGTGCAGACTGTATGTAGGCACACATTCAGTTAACAAACGCTGTAACTCACGCGCCACTCTCAACGCGAATAGAACGGATGTTGTCAAAGCCACACTGCTGGATGTTGCAGCATTCTGAGGTGAACTCCTGACATTTTCCCTGGAAGTGTTCCTGCTCAAACACAGTCACCTAGCAGAACAAAAGCAAAGGTTAAGTTTGTGGTGTGATTTTTAAGTGTTTTTCCTATAATATACGTGCAAAAATTCCTCATACCATATTCTATTGATCCATTAGATGCTTTAGTATAATAACATTTTTTTTATTAAAGTCCTATGTATTTTAAAAGGGACTAAAAGTGTGTGTGTGTGTGTGTGCGTGTGTGTGTGTATGTGTTAATGGCAGTTTACCTTGAAGAAAGGAGCCATTCCCATGCCATAGTTGATCATGGGCTGCATCATGGCGGATCGAGTGAACCTATACATCTTTATATCTAAAAAATGTAAAATAAATAAATAAATTTAAAAAAAATACCAATGATATTAGATGCAGACTGTAAAATTAATTCAAATAAATAACACTCATATGTTAGTAATGAACAAAACAACGTAGGCTATTATAAGTAAACTCTGTTTTTTATCATTACATAGCCTATTACATATTTAAAAAGTAACTTAAAACATACAATAATCGATGTACTAGATTAATTCGTTGTTGTTGTTTTTTTAAATAAAATACCTATTTTAGTAATAAAATGTAAACACAATTGTTAGATTTAAATAAATTAAAACCATTCGCATAATGTGGCCATACTGAGAAGATGTTTGTAAAGTAGACCATACTAAATTTGCAATTGTGCCATGAGCTCCGTGAGATGTAATTTGGGATCTTACCGTTTTAGTCACTGAGCTCGAGTGTGGCACGCGCCTTAACGCCGGTTTCGCGTGGAGCTTTGAGAGAACCTGGCGCTTGGGTTTTATACCGGCCGCTGCGTGCCGTGCGCGTGAAGTGCGTTCTGATGGGCGCGCGGGACAGACCACAGGGTCGCCAGCTCAGCACATATTATAGAAGTGCCACATGGCTGTTGTGAGCCCATTCACTGGCAAGTACAGTGCAGTGTTTTGGGTGAAAGCAGGGCGCACAAAGGGTTTGGTCCCAGTGTGTTCGCGCAGGTCAGCACTCCTGCTCACAATGAGCGTAAAACACCAGGATTAGCTGAGTGAACTTGCTCCAGCTGAGCGTGGGTTTGAGTTGCTGTGGGTGCAGTGGGGAAAATTCAGTTTTCATCCAACGTTTAGCATTTTAGATGCAAGGATATTACATTTAAGACATAAATACTATGTATCTGCTGAACCCAAATCATCTCTACATTTAGTTTCAATTCTTTTAAAATCATCCCATCTTGCCATGAATGCTATAAGATGGAACATGTTCACCCTATTCATGTTAACTTTACTTTATAAATATATGCCCAAAACATGGTCGAACCCATAACTGACCCAAGGGGAACATGTTCACCCTATTCATGTTAAATTAACAGATGATTACTCTCTAATGTTTTCTGTAAAGCAATGTTTTTAAACATTTATATTGTATTTATTTTAGACTTTTGCATGTTGTTATATCAATTATTATTTACTCTTATTTATTTATATAATGATTTGTAGAACAACAATTATTTTGCGTATGTGTACAGGAAAAGACTAATTTTATTTTATTTTATTGTTTTATTTTTTAAATAAAATACTACATAGCCTATGTGATACATCCTTAGCCCAAAATTTATTGAAAATATACAAATTGTGTAAACCACTGTTAAATCATTGGTAAAGTGGTCTAAAAAATTGTCACCTTCATTTATTAGTTAGTTTTTAGTTCATTTATTACAATTTCAGTTTCTCTAAAAATAGATGTCCCCCATATGACTTATGTATTAGGCTCAAACATCCAAGTTTGTGTGGTTGCTGAATTATTTTCCTTTGTGGCTCTCACATACGCTCTTTCTCACTCTGTGCTGATGATGAGGGGCTTCTTTTCTGTGAGTATGCTGAACACGGCATGTTTCATTGTTTCAGTGTAATCCTCACAGACTCAGCGCCAGGGTATAAGAGCTGAGAGCACGGTCAGACGCAAACACTCTCAGAGTGAACCCTGGGTACGGACACACACTCACTGAACACACAGGTAAGACATCAAAATATCCACTCACACATACACATTAAACTTTAACCTAACAGCTTGGAGAGTACAAGAGGCAAGTTTTGATTTGCAACACCATCATCAACACCAACACCCCACACTTCCCTTTGACCCTACCACTTTAAAATAGTTTCCCCCCAAAAACCCCCATCCCTCTTTTCCAGCATCAAATACTGTATATTATAGTGGTCGGCCCTGCCATTTCTTTATTATTTTATTATCAGTTTTATCTCTCATTTCTGAGGTATATTACAGTTATATGAATATTCTTTCTTTTAATTTTCTATTATTACTTTTACCTCAGGCACCATGTCTTCCAGTGGAGAAAAAAAGACTGCCTCCCAGACCGACGGCAAGGCAGCCCAGACAAAGAAGTCTGAGATGGGCATGATGTCCTACAAGGTAAAGCTTTCAAATAAACATACACATGTGCAATTCTGCTTGGTCATTGATATGATAATAATCAGTTTCTCTCTTTGTATTAGATGTATGTGTTCGACCAGGAAAACTTCCAGGGGCGCATGATTGAGATTAACGCTGAATGCATGAATGTTTGTGAAATGGGCATGGACAGAGTTCGCTCACTACGTGTGGAGTGTGGCCCGTAAGCATCTCTGCATCTATATTAAACACTCGTGATTTACAAAGAATAACATGTCTCACTCACCTATTTATGTGCCCTCTGCAGTTTTGTGGGCTTTGAGCAGATGAACTTCTGCGGTGAGATGTACATCCTGGAGAAGGGCGAGTATCCTCGTTGGGATTCTTGGAGCAACTGCCAGAAGAACGACTACCTGCTTTCCTTCAGACCTGTCAGAATGGTGTGTAAATGCTCTCACAACTGTAGGCCCGTTGTTTGAATGCTTTCACAATGCATTCATTGCGTTTTCTCCTGCAGGACCCTGAGAAGCACAAGATCTGCCTGTATGAGGTGGGCGAGTACAAGGGCCGCAAGATGGAGATCATGGATGATGACGTTCCTAGCCTGTTCTCCTATGGATTCACTGACAGAGTTGGCAGCATCATGGTCAGCTGTGGAACGTAAGTGCAAAGTATCTTTAGCCAGTGAGGTTTCACTCGGTCAAACCTCTGTGCACTTGTGGAGATCACAAATGCTTGACAGTATTGACAAATGTGGCTGTCAAGAACTTATTAAACTGTAAACTAGAAGTAATACTTTATAGCAATAATAGAGATAGATATAATAATAGCATATCTTACACAACAAGATGCTTAAGATACTAGATGCATAATTGAGATATTTTATTAATACTTTATTTGTTTTTATATTTATATTTTTATGCATATTTATATGTACATTTTTCATATATTTATTTAATTTTAACTTAAGTTTTTACATTTTAATGTTTTTTTTGTGATAATCATTAGATTTTTTTAATGTCTATAGGTTTTATTCATTTTTATTTCAGCTTTAGTTATTTTACATCAAGTTAAGCCAACTGAAAAATAGCAATGTTGCCTTGCAGCTAGCTGAAATAAAATAATTATATTGTAAAAAAATATTTTATTTACCTATGAAAATCTTTTTTAATGATTTTATCACATAATTATAAACATTTTAAAATATAAAAATGTGTTTATATTTATAGTTTCCATTTTCATTTGAATTTTTTAACATCTAATTAATTTATACATTTTATTAACTTAAATACATTAATTAAAAATATATTAAAAAAAAAATGTAAAAAATAGTACATCAAGTACAACTAAATGAAAAAAGAGAAGTTTTGCCTTGGAAACTAGCTGAAATAAATTAATTAAAAATATATTAAAAATATATTGTAAATATATATATTTTTTTTATTTACAAAAAGTTTTTTTTTAATGGTTTTAGTTTAACCCTGGTTTAAATACTACACCTAGTACAGTATCAAGGGTGCACAAACTAACCTCTTTGTTTTCTTCAGCTGGGTGGGCTATCAGTACCCCGGATACCGTGGCAGCCAGTACCTGCTGGAGAAGGGTGAATACAGACACTTTAACGAGTACGGTGCCCGTTGCCCTCAGTTTCAGTCTGTGAGGCGTATCCGTGACATGCAGTGGCACCCACACGGCTGCTACACCATGGCCAGCAAGTGAGGGCCAGACCAGGAGAGGAAGAGGAGAGGTGGAGCAGAGGGAGAGGGGCGCAAGAGGAAGGAGAGGAGGAGAGATGTCTGAGAGGCTGCATCTTCCCTGTGTTGCTGCTATGAAGGGGCAGATGTTTTTGGGATGACAGACTTCCTGGCTCACATTGCAGTCTGTGTCTGTCGAGCTGTTAAAGCCCAGCGGTGCTGTGATTCTCCCAGGCCTCTGAGTGTCTCTGTTTGGGACGGACGCACCAATAAAAACACTTCTCTCTTCCTCCCTATTTCCTCTCCTCTCTTTCTCTCCTGGATGGGTTTTTTTTCCTTCCATAATTTATTTAAATTTTTTGTCATCTGTTCTTTTCCCGGCTCACATCCCCCTTTCCCCAGGAGGATGGAAAGAGAGAGGGGAGAGATGGCAGGGATGAGGAGAGGTAAAGCTCCTGTCGCCCTAGAAATCATCCCGGCTATGTCCCCGCTGTACAGATCCTGGGTCACCTTGGCTTGGAATAAATTGCTAAAAAAAAAACATTTTCATAGGATTATACCAGACATTTGACTTTGTCAATCCATCATCAATCCGTCATCTTGAGAAACTTGCAGTAATAGGAAAGTGAAACAGTAGTGCATTTTCATAGGATTGTGAAACATAATAGTTAGTTTACATATTGTAGGCTTACATCCTCATTTTTAGCATTTTAATTATGTTAGATTATTTTAGGCCTAATATAACTATATATTATGTGAAATAATTTTGCATCAACTAGCAGCCATCTTGGATGTTTACTGGATCCCCTTCATTGCTGCATCTATCTGATATAAATATATACTGAATACTGAATTTTTGTTATGATGAATGCTACAGCATGTGCTCTGCTGTCTATTTTTCAAGACCCAGCCAGAAGATGGCGGTGTTTCCATCCATCCATCTACACTACACGGGAACGTGTTTGTTGAGTTTATGTCACTGGTCTAATATAAATTTAACAAATACATAAAAAGTTCTCTATTAGGCTATAGATCATTTGTTTACATAAATATAGGCGAATAAAACAGCAGTGATACTTTTGATGTAGAATGGTCAAAACACAATAATAATAATTCTGTTAGGCTATTTTAAATCATCACTGGATAGGCTATATTCAGTTAAGTGTAGGCCTATATTAAAGTTTAATTTTATTTATAATCATAACTCTTAAAATTTAAATATCTAAATCCATACTAATCCAGACTACTGTTCTGTCTGAGTTCAGAGTCAGATGATGCAAGTAAATCAAGCACGATGCTCACATTACCACTTGTGTTACTACAAAAAAAAAAAAAAGACAAGTCAGACCATCGTAAGTGTGCCCAAAAAAAAGAAAGTCTGTCACTGCAATTCAACAACCCTTCATTAGATGATGCCAGTGATATAAACTGGACACGTCACATTTCTGTTTCTTCAAGAAAAACTTTGCAAACCCTAAAAAAAAGCTTTAATTGATTTCATAATAAAATAGTCTGCTCACTATGATAAGAAGAAACATAAACAGGTAATTAACAAACCAACGATTTTATTAAAAAAAAAATTAAGCACACTATACAAATTCAATTCACTCGTAATCAGACAAATATATCTTTGAAAATACCAATTAAACAGTACATTTACAACATTACTCTACTGAAATGAGAAATTGCTCTTAATAATGCTTACTTAATAAATAAAATGAAAAATAATTTTTACAATTAATATCTCTTGAGCCATATCAAAAACATTCAGATAGAGTCTCGTGATGAAAATAAAGTCTTTCTGTGTGGCCTCTGTCAGCGTGACATCATCCTCACAAATTCTGGAAGATCGAGTGTGGGAGAACAAAACAAAAAGAAACATTCAGTGAGGTAAACTAAAAATGTTAAGAAAAGCAAGTATTAGGCTGATGATACACGGGGCAATGTTTTGAGCAATGTTGCCATCAATGGGCAACAAGGTGAGATGCAGGATCTATGACCGATTTAAATTATCCACATAGAAATTTGTCACCCATTCTCAATGGGAAAGTGCCCAAGCAAAATTGCTCAAAAAGTTGCCCCGTGTAACATCAGCCTTACTTGTCATTATTTGTCCATCATTCCTTTACCTTCAAAATCAACAAGTCCATCCCCATTGAGGTCTGCATCACGAAGTATATCGTCAATATCCCTGGGATTCAGCTGCTCCCCCATTAGCTTTTTCATTGCTTCTCTCAGTTCTGTGACGCTGATTTGCCCATCACCATTGGAGTCAAACTGCACAGCGGGAAATTGCTGTTAAGGACACTGACATTCTGCAGTCAACACAGTGGTACATGTGTAAGTGAGTGTATTCACCTCTTTAAAGGCATCTCTGAGCTCCTTGACTCCGATCATGTCTGCTGTCTCTGCCAGCATTTTGGGGCCCATGAGCTCCACAAAGTCCTCAAAGTCAATTTTACCCCCACCTAAAAAAATGCAGGAATATATCTTTAATTGAATACAAATATTCATTATTTATTATTAAATTTTATTTATTTTTTAATTTTATTTTTCAGAAATCCTACACTTTCAAAATCCCAGATTTTTAATATGATCTCAGATGTTTTAACTATAATACAGCAAAATAATGTTTGCATGAAAGCACCCAGATCATAAATGCTCTCTGAGTGATGAAGTAACTCACTTATTTGTTGACTCAGTTCAATGAGTTCCATCTCTGTCGGCATGTATCCCATCGTCCGCATGCATTCGCCCAGGTCCCTGCAGTTGATATAGCCTTTGTTCCTATCAAACTCCTTAAAGGCTTCTCTTAGTTCTGCAAGAACACAAGGAAACAGGTGAAGAAATGCATGAACAGGATGTTTTCCAATCTGAATCTTATGTGAAGTGTGTGCTTTCTGTGAATACCTTCTATCTCCTCTGGCCGCAGCTCCCTGTCCTGTTAAATCAAGACACATAGTAAGATGTTAAACACTGATGCATTTGAAGACATGTCTCTGTTTGACATTATCTCTCACTGAATCATCAAGCAAACTCAAACTAAACATATGGGTGGGTATGTGGAAATGAGAAAGTTGGACAAAATGCGAGTTTGAGGACTGGTTCCAGTGCATTATAATGTCGTGACATGGGTAGCCACTAGATTACACAGTGAAAGTTGCCTGGCAACAGCCAAAAGATAAGAAGATTTGAGGGGTTTAACTTGAGGAGGACCCAGAGAAAGACGTAACACATTGTCCAGAGAGCGGATGAGGTTAAATGGAGTGCCATATGAGAAAATCCCACAGATGATTCTCTTTTCCATTTACAGCTTTGTGTATAATACCCATTACCATATAGTACACACACACATTGGCATAAACCAGTGGATTACATATGCCACAAATCCAGTGCTAAATCCTTTTTGTTAAACAGTATCCTCACATGACTGTTTAACAAAAACATTGTAATAATGTGTCAAGAGACAATTTTTTATGTAATATGCAACAGATTTAGCCAACACTGGCTTCTCATCTGTAGTCCCTGTCAAATGATTAATCGCATCCAGAATAAAACTTTTTTTTTTTACATATTATATGTGTGTGTACTATGTATATTTATTATGTATATATAAATACACACACATACAGTATATATTTTGAAAATATTTACATGTATTTACATATATAAATAAATATATAAATATATACATGCATGTGTGTGTATTTACATATATACATAATAAATATACATAGTACACACACATATAATATGTAAACAATTTTTTTCATTTTTGATGCGATTAATCGTGATTAATCGTTTGACAGCACTGTATATATATATAGTATAATATTCCATTTACCGTAACTTTCAGATTCAACTGTTATTTACACACACATAAACAATCCTGAAAAAAAGGTATCAAAAATGCATCAAAACTGTTTTCAACATTGATAATAAATGTTTCTTGAGAAATAAATTAGTATATTTAGTATATTTGGATAAAAGCGTCTGCTAAATGCATAAATTTAATTTTTAAATTTAATTTAATTTAATTTAATATTAAGATCATGTGTGTCACATTAAGACTGGAGTAATTCCTGGTGAAAATTTCATAGCTTTACAATTTTACAATTTAACTGTATAATATACTGTATGTTCAGTCAAATAAATGTGGCCTTGGTGAGCATAAGATACTTCTTTCAAAACATTAAAGCATCTGAAAGTTTCCCAACTATTGAGTGGTAGCATAGTTTTTCTGGCTGTCAAACAAATATGTTTTAACCTAACAAACCTGCAAACAGATTCTTCTTTTTTTTACCACTTCGAGGTTACATAAAGAATTACATTTCTTTCAACTGTCCACATGATCTTTTACAACAAACTAGTGGAGGGAGTGAAATGTAGATGATTCACAATGATGATGAGAAAACTCCTGAAATGGCTGAGATGATGTGATCTTTTGGACTAATACATGGGAGAATGTAGATGCTGAGACACTTTGATTTTAGTTTTTCATAGTACATACGAGCTGTGACTTTGCGAAGCCCTGTCTTAGGAAGATGCATGCTGGTCCAACGATGTTATGTAGCATGGTGCAGTTTTGGACTAGTGCATTCAGAGGCCCCTTAAACTCAGAAGTTACTTCATTTTCTCCGTCTGCTTCTCCGGGTGGGCAGGGCCCTGGTGCCTCTGGCCCAGCCCCTTTACCCTCAGCCACACCTAGGGTGGGGCCACATTTTACTTGAGACATAATCTAATTAAGCACAGTTTAGTCAATTTGTTTGACATGTCCTTAAACTACTGAAGTGTAATAATAATATATAATAATATAATATTATTGAAATACTGATTACTTTCTTTACAACATATCTACGAGTTATTAAGTCTTAAGGTATGATTCCTGTCACACTCATTAGAGTATTACAGTTAACACTCAGTCCACCGATACATAGGCCCTGACCTTTGAAAATGTTTCTCTTACCTTCTTAATTTTGTTTTTCATAGATGGCTTGGTGCAGTTTCCCATGCTTTAGTCCTCAGTGAAGACGTATCCCACCTCTCCTCTTCTGCCCTTTTTATATAATTAACTTATCGAGTGGACTGACAATACAACACTCACCTGGTTCCATATTAAGCTACTTAAAGTCCACATTGTTTAGTTACTAAAACTAACCTAACAAATGTATCTATAAACCTTTGCATTCTTTCTCATCTCAGACTCTCTCTTATAACTATCCGACAAAGCAAAACACAAATAACACTAACGTTTCATAAAACAAGCATACTTTTAACTATACTTGCAATCTTTACATCTCATATAATCAATCTCCACGTCTCTCCCACTCTTCAGTATCCACTCACTTTCCTCACAGATTGCAGTCCCATGCAAATGATTTTGTTTGCAGGCTAAAAGACAGAGATGCAGAGCAGGGGGAGGAAAGGGGAGGGTGAGAATTAGACGAGAAAACGAGAAGCTTTTTAATCCCCCCACAGTTCAGATTAATGACGGAGAGCCATGGGATAATGTACAGAAAGGGAGAAATAAAGAGCACAAGGGGATTCGAGGAGAAATAATAATAAGTGCAAGAAAGAGCAGTGGTCAGTTAATCGGGCGATACATATGGTGCAAAATAAGTACATATGGTGCAAAATAAGTGCGTGCGTACATTTAATTCACTCTGTATTGCTTAACATTAAATTACCATTAATTAAATTAAATTAAATTAAATTAAATTAAATTAAATTAAATGTAAATTAAATTAAATTAAATTAAAAATTAAATTAAAAAATTAAATTAAATTAAATTAAATTAAATTAAATTCAATTAAATTAAACTAAATTAAATTAAA
Source organism: Cyprinus carpio (assembly GCF_018340385.1). Classification (NCBI taxonomy): domain Eukaryota; kingdom Metazoa; phylum Chordata; class Actinopteri; order Cypriniformes; family Cyprinidae; genus Cyprinus; species Cyprinus carpio. The sequence goes on from NC_056610.1 coordinate 14,582,145, forward strand.
TTAAATATAAATGTAAAAAATAATTTATAAATGCTTTGACGTCTGAGACCAGATTAAAAATCTGGGATTCAAAATGTAATATATATATATATATATATATATATAAAAATTCATGCTAATTTTTCAGCTGAACTATTTACTCAAATTGCTGTGGCAGCATTTTTGTTAGTGGTTTCAGATTTTACAGCCGTTATATAGGTACACCACTAAGAAAGAGTGCTTAGCTTGTAACATTACTATGAAGAAGATGACAGAGAAAGAAATATTAAGAATACAAGAGGTTAGTAAAAGAGACTGTTTATGTCTTTTCAACACTGAGGATAAAGTTGTGTGTGTGTGTGTGCGTGTGATAATCCTGTCTAATCAGAACACACCTTTGGGCAGATGAACAGAGAACCGTTCTTTAATCCACACTCATTTTTTACTAAAACCCAGCGACCCAGCCCTGAGTTACCAGCCTGTCAGAAATATAATCTACTCTAATCCACACACACATACACGTTTGAGTACTAAAATGTGTTTCTGTGCCAGGTTTGTTGTTTTAAAAAGGAGAGCAAATAGATGAATGCTGCTGTTTATTGTATAATATAGTGTATAATAATAACCATCATGATCAAGTGTGGTGTGTATGAGGAGGAATTTATTTGAGTCTGCATGTTTGGGCAAATAGATTAGAGTCAAGTCAGATGAGGTCACTCTATGAGCAGCAGAGCATTGTGGGACTGGAGTCCCAGATGTGTTTGTGTTCACCAGCTGCTGCACATGCAGACTGAATGAGTTACAGCAATCATATCATGTTCTGTGTGTAGTGACAGAGAGACACGACAGGACAGAAGAAGAATAATCCTTTCAGGTTATGCTGCTATAATCAGTTGGGTTTTTCTTTTGACATTAGAGATAAAAAGAAAAAACTCTACAGGGTCGGAGATGCAGAACAAGTGTTTTAGAACAAGGATCTTAAAGTAGTGGCCACTAGGAGGTACAATTTATATTATATAAAATATTAAAACTATATTTAAAATACTCATTTAATTTTTCTATAACAATAGGGTTTTTTATTCCTCACACGTTATAAATTGAGTTTACATGTACATGATCGTTAAAATATGCCTTTATGGTTAAAAAGTGGATGCCTCACAATCATTTTTTCGGGGTCCTAAGGTATCAAAAGGCTTGAAAGCCTCTTTCTTAGACTACACTATCTTTGAAGCTGCATCAATAGAAACTATTCAAATTCATGCTTATAAAAAAAAAAAAAACACCTTAATTTGTTGCCACAGTTCAGTTGACCTGAGATGGAAAACAAAACCTAGCTATCAAACTCTCTGTAGTTTGAGATCCTTGTTTTTGAAGACTGCCATATGTGTAGCGGGGATTTAATTTATTATTAAATCGATTTAGTAATAAAACACTGTCTTTGGATTACCCACCCATTTAAGTGAAGAGTAGCCTACCTCACATATCCAGTTCAGAAGCCCTGCTTTATTTATTGACTTAAAGATAATCAGATGTCAGACTAGTCAACCTAAACTATGTGTTAACTCTTTTATCTAACAATACCCATTCTCAGGTGACTTAAACTAATGGATAGAGTTTCAGTGAATGCTCTAATTATAATTACTGAGCAAACTAAAAATACCAGTGTAGCACTGATCATTATTTTTTTAGTACTTTTAACTTCATGTACTAAAGAAAAGCAAGAAAATATGTTAATTCATAGCTTAAGCAATGGCTCAGTGAATGCATCATCCTAAATTAGTGTGTAGCTATCTATGTCTCCAAGCCAATTAAATAATTATGACAATAACAAGCAATGATCCCTCTTCCAGAAAGGTGAGTGGGCAAGATTGGGTTTCTAGTGTGCTCACCGCTGGTGATTCAAGCTCAATATCAAGTGATTAGCACTGGATGCAAGGTTATCCTAGTGTGGGAATGCAACACCACAAGGCTAAGACCAGGTCATGAGCGGGTGAACCATGCACGAGTGGACAGATGTGCTTGTTAGGACAGCTCCTTAACCTGTCATCACATGCCTGACAGTCACCTAACCACCTATCTGCTAATGAAGCAAGTCACTCTGGGACACAAGTACCTTCCCAGAACATTAACGTTATATATGCAAAAAGTATATACTGTAGAAAAATATTTTGCCAGGCAAAAAAAAAAAAAAAAAAAAAAAAAAAAAGGACTTCCTATGGTAACATGAACTGGTTTCAGTCAAGTAAAAACTTGACTGAATATGGTTATTATCATTAACTAAAAATAAAAAATTTAATTAAACAAGCAGTAAACAAAAATTAGAAAATTTAACTAACTGAAAAAAGTTTAACTGGAAATAAACAATTTTAAAAACTACAATTTTACTTAAACTGTGACTAAAATGGAATTAGTAATGTTTGATAAAACTAATAAAATTGACAAAACCTAATTGCTAAGTAGCTAAAATTTAAAAAAAGTAAAAAGTAAAACTTAAAAGAAAAAAATGATTCAACATATTAATAAAACTAAAATTGAACAATAACACTAAATAACACTGGTACTTATTCAACCAAACTTTCTAGCAAAAGTCAGTTTTAAGAGTCAAGGAAATTGCTGCTTAAAATAACAACTGCACAGTTTTACTTACCATGTGAGCAGAACATTTTGGTTAGTGATTTCTATGCATACTTAATAAGTTTACCAAGAGATTGCATTTATTTATATATATAGTTTGACTCCCAATCCTAAGGTTGTGGGTTTCAGTCTCGGGCTGGCAAAACCATGACTGAGGTGCCCTTGAGCAAGGCACCGAACCCCCAACAGCTCCCTGGGTGCCGCAGCATAAATGGCTGGCCACTGCTCCGGGTGTGTGTTCACGGTGTGTGTGTGTTCACTGCTGTGTGTGTGCACTTTGGATGGGTTAAATGCAGAGCACGAATTCTGAGTATGGGTCACCATACTTGGCTGTATGTCACTTTCATATATATATATATATATATATATATATATTATATATATAATATATATATATATATATATATATATATATATATATATATATATATATATATATGTATATATATATTGACATCATGGTTATGTTATCATTTAATCAAAATAAATGTTGGGTCTAACTCTGAGCTTCAAGATTTTCATGTTGCATTCAACAGTTACTGTTACGGCGAGTGTCAATTAGAAAATAAAAGGAATGAGTTAGCAGAGCGTCCATATCATGTATCAACAATGTTACCTAACAGAGCACGGATAAGGAATACCCATCAGAATAAAGACCTGCTAGGGCCTTCAAAATTGTAATAGTTTGATATATATACAGCCACTCCGGTCCTATTAATTATATAAGCAGTTCTGGTTCTACCAACACAACAAAAAAATGTGAAAACTGAAAGTAGTAGTGGACCACAGATAGACTGCTGTAGCTAAAAGAGCATGACATGGCAGTATGTGTATGGGATATGAATGATGGCCAGCAGGGGGTGATCTTGTGTACTCTTACTTGGCCAAAAACAGAATCCACGATAGGTCTGAGGTCGAGTTCTTCCTTCTCCTTTGGTTCCCCATTCTCAGCAGGCTCTTCCTCTTCTTCCTCCTCACCATCTCCACTTCTGCTGGGAGGATGGATGGGCTGATTCTTTTTTTGTCCCATTTTCGGTCTTGTATTACTGTTAAATGCCTCCACCACACCCGTTTCAACTTGCTTCCTCTGTTTCTCCACCTTCTTCTTGATTGCGGCCTGGACCTGTCAGAAGACACAGGAGGTTAGATATCCTAAACCAAGCTGATGATTAATCAGCAACTGGGAACATTTGCATAGCTTATTATAACCATAATTGCAATTACAATCTACGTAATGGTAGTGAAGTGACATAAGGTGTGATTAGAGTGTGTGTTATTTTTAAGAGAAAAAAAAAACAGTAACAGTGGGTGGAGCCAGAGCACTGGCTGGTCACTGTGGGTGGAGCTAAAACTGTAATCAAGATTTGACTGACAGGTTCTTCAACAGTCACTCTATTTTGTGCGCAGAAAATTTCTACAAACATTGCAATGGTTGGAAGATGATTTTTCTTTTTTGAAAACAGAATTCCACATATAATGCATCCAAAATGTAAAAATATGATATCTAGGCCTGCTTCATTTTACTGCAACACTCCAATCCTGCAGATTTAAAGTTTGCGCTCTTTTAATTCAGCTAAGAGGCCACACTGATCTTCAGTCATTGGAACAAAAAGTGTAGTGTGACTGGCCCTTGTTCCAATCAAATTTGACTGTATTGTTTTAATGACAATATAAACAGCATGCTTCACAACACATCGTTTTACTAATCATCCAGTAAAATCACATACTAAACACTTAAGTGTAATTTCAGTCGAAATCTGCACTAAAAAGAATAATGATTGTTTTTTTCAGGCGGGTTTACTGAACAATCCCTCCATCTTCTATTGGTCGGACAAACAGGTAGCCCCGCCCCCAAACTTATGTCATTGATTTTGCCAGACTGGTCAGAGTGCTCAAACAAACAGGGCAATGTTCTGATCGTGCCACAGAGTTTACGCTTTTCATGGAAATCAATCTAACAATGGTTTATGTATAGTTGTCTGTGCATTTTAAGCTGGGATAAAGCATTACAAAAGCATTACAAAATTGACTTTACCTTTTAAGCATATTATATTCAGAACTGAATATTTTAAAGACAAATGTCTATAAAATGCACATGGAAGCACATGCATGCACAACTCTACCTGTTTGGCTGTTCTCTCCGGTGGAGCGTTCATGCCGCCGGTACTACCTGCCCCTCCTGCTGATCCTTCTCGAATAATCATGAACATCCCTGCAACAATGGCACGCTCCCTCTTTCTCTTCCTCTTCTTTCTCTCTCACTCTCTCTCTCTCTCTCACACAGTAAGATAACACCTGTATTACCCCTCCCAGTACAGGAGTATCTGAACTTTCTTCCGTGCAATTACAATTGTTACTCTCCTGTTAATTTCTCAGAACTGTATTCAGTAACTCAAGCTGAATTAAGAAGAGGAAGCAAATGTGGTAATTGTTCTTTAAAAAGCAAAAGAAATCAATTTAAACATCTTTCTGTTTTTCCACATCTTTCAGTCTGTACTGACACCTATCTCTTTCTGTCGGACTCTAGCACCTGCTCCTCCGCACAAGTCTACAGTTTGTCCTCCTTCTCTCTTCACAGGTGTGTTTTATCCAGGAGGGCAAAGAAAGACTGAAGGATACCGTGTCTGCTTTTTGGCCTTGTAACATTCCGGAGGTGACACTCTATCCATCCGATACCCCTCTCCTTATCTTTCGTTTGCCCTTTTCTGTCTGAGTTGCAGGCTGTATTCTTAAGTGCATTGGATTGGTAAGATAAGGGGTTTCTGTGTTAGCAGTAAAAAAAAAAAGCAGCAAAGGATTTATATGAAATGTCTGTCTGTCACACACATGATTGTTTGTGTGGTTTACGAGGACTCTCCATATAGGCCAAATGGTTTTTATACTATGCAAACTGTATTTTCCATCCCATAAACCTAACATTACACCTCACAGACAACTGCTGGCATTTTTTGAAATTCAAAAAACAAAAGGTTTTTAAAGTCATTTAGTTTATGAGGACACAGAAACCATGTATTCAAGCACACACACACAAAACCTATACACAGTGTTTCTGCTGTGCCTATAGAAATGGAGTATCAGATATTTTATTAATCAAGAAATTATTGGCTATTATTTATCTGTCACATTACCAAAAGTGAGGATGAAGATTACAAGGAAATTAAGGTTTTAACTGACTTGGAATCTGTAAATTAATTATTTTTAAATAAAGTGCAGAATTTAAACTGAAATTGGCAAATAGGTGCTCTGAAGAACGCACGTTATAGCATCTCTTTTACTCTTTATCTCTGTGTAGCTGATTTGACACAATCTGCATTGTATAAAGTGATATAGAAATAAATGAAGTGAATTGACTAAATCATTTTCATTTAATTTACATGATTGAATATTATTATTGTAGAACAAACATCAACAATAATCAACGGGTGTTTGTGATCTCTGTTACAGTCATCCTGTAATCTAAACCTGGATCTGTTCTTATCTGATGCCACAACAATCAACCTCTATTTCTTCTGATTCTGTTGCTGGAGTGATATGGAAGCTTATTTTTAAGTAAGCTTTTTAACATGTTTAAGCAGAAAAGTTTCATAAGTGAAAATTACATTGAAATATATGTACACTAGAACCTTTAAATACATTTTACATGATTCCTGAAATGCAATTCATGTGTGATTATGCCAGGTTATGTGCTGTGGCAGTAATAGCATTTATAAAAAAAAGTTCAATAATTTCAGATGCAATCTCACTGCAGATTTGTATAAGACATAAACCATGGTGACCTCATTATAGACTGCTTATATGGCCACATTTGTCGTCCCTGACTTATTTCAATGTTAATCTTTCTAGATCTGATCAGTACACTGAAATGTATTTCCCAGCTCTGCTCAGTTTATCCTACCCTTCATATTTAAGCAGATTCGATGATTATAGTGTGAAATCTTCTCTCTGTCTGTCACCTTCACCTGATGTATAATTTATGGATAAAGAGCTTCACTCAGTCCGGGAGGAAGAGAAAGCTCAGTAACGGAAAATGAAAGAGGAGAAAAAAACAGGGGAGTATTTGTGCGTCAGACACAGTGAACTCAGGGTGAGGGGAGAAGAGGGGATGCCATTGACTGATGACAAAACCGAAATGTAAAACTCCAGGATTGAGTAACAACTCTTTCTGGATTTTACAAGGATATCTAATTGCGATCTATCAAATGTTAGGGAAAACATAGGAGGAGAGAGGGATTTAAAGGGAGAAAGAGAGACTGAAAGGGTAAGGAAAAGGGTAATTGGGTATAAATAACAAATAAGAGAAATTAGATCTTGTAAAGTAGACAGGATCTATTCCTTATTGATGATCAGTCATATATATTCAATGCTGTATGTGCACATATCTTGTAACCATGCATGTTTTCTGTTATAGGGCACTGCTATAATTTTCAGTTTAATCAGGTTTATACCTCATATAGCGTTAAAGCCTGCTATAGTAGATATCACATAATTCATTTTATCCATTTCTCTTATTGAAAACAATCATGTGCATTTCACAAATAGTATATATGAACACATCAAGTCCGTATCTGCCCCTAAAATCAAGATATTGGCCTGTGCCACTGCCAAGGTCATGACCTTTCTAAATATTATCATTAATAACAATAATCTGATCTACTGATATTGTATAATTCAAAAATATTTTTAATATTATAATTGCTAAAAAAAATAATTATTATAACAGCAGTGTCCAACAGATTGCATGCAACCTACTACAAAGAAAATTAAGTTTTACCTTTAAATTAAGATACTCAAGAAATATTTTATTGTTCTGTAAGGAAAAAATTGAAAAAGAAATTCTATAATTTTAATATATAATTTTTATTGAATTTATTACAGTAATTTTCAATTTTATCTTCTAAATTTTGTCTGATTATTAAATTTTATTTCTGGAAATTTATACTGCTCATATACTGGGAATATTCAGTTTCACCTACTCTCTCTCTCTCTCTCTCTCTCTCTCTCTCTCTCTCTCATACATATATATAGCTGGATGGATAGATAGATAGACGGATGGACGGACGGATGGACAGACGGATAGATAGACAGATAGATAGATAGATAGATAGATAGATAGATAGATAGATAGATAGATAGATAGATAGATAGATAGATAGATACACAGTTTCTTAAAGATATGACAAAACAAAAACTGATTGGATTATTCTCTTTTGTGTCATGTTCAGGGCTAGAGATTATATCTTGACCCAGACATGCTTGACAGGTGAACTGTCTCGTTTAGATGAATTAAACATCAGAGGGCAGAGGGCAGTCTGACTCTCTCAAGATCACTTGTCCCGCTGATTCACCACTATGAGAGCAGTAAATGTGCTCATGGATATTTTTCTTGTTTTTAAGAGTTAATAATCCTTCTTGTTACAATTCAGATAATCCCACCATCGTTCAAAAATAGAGAAAAAAAGATCAGTTCAAAAATAGTGCAATAGAAATACTGGAGGTTTAATATGTGATATACTGAGACCAAAGAATTAGGCTGTCATCTTAGTAGCTGTATTTCCCTTTTAGCATAAGCATAGCATAAATGTGCCATAGCCCCAAAACATTACCACCGTTTCTGAAATTAAAAAATATTCACACTCTGTCTGAGACTACTAGTGAAAATTCTTATATTTTGTATTCTTATTTAAATTGTTTTATCAGCATATCCAAAAAGTCAAAAAGTTGAATTGCAAACATTGATTCACATGAATGACAGAATTTCCTGATGTTCAGTTTGTTTTAAAAGAAGAAGCACTCCAGTTGCATGAACGCCAAATATTTTTAAAACATGATGATGGTGTGTTTTACCTCCCCCTAGCGGAGAATCAAATGCTTACTTGCATTCCAGGATTACAATACTATCACTGTCCACACGGGGGCTAGAGTAAAGGGTCTTCCTTAATTTCACAATTATGTGAACACAAACCAAAGAGAAACTCAAGATATCCACATAGCCTACCGATGACGTTCTTTTATTGTGTTAATTGTGATAAGTCTTTGGTTTAGCTGTCATGTGGAGGTTTTAACCGTAATTTTGATTCCTATAGTGCAACAATAAAAGGATTTGTGTAAGGTGATGAGAGAATTCCTTCCTTGTTCTATTAGAGATCTACACTGAATTTAACACATTTAATAATATATGTGACCCTGGACCACAAAACCAGTAAAAAGGGTAAAAAAAATTGAAAGTTAGATTTATACATCATCTAAAAGCTGAACAAAAAAAGCTTAGGCTTGTTAGGATAGGACAATATTTGGCCAGTAATTTGAAAATCTAAGGGTGCAAAAAAATCTAAATAAAAGTTGTCCAAATTAAGTTCTTAGAAATGCATATAACTAATAAAAAATTAAGTTTTGATATATTTACAGCAGGAAACTTATGAAATATCTTCCTGGAATATGATCTTTACTTTATCCTATTGATTTTTGCCATAGAAAATCAATAATTTTGAGCCAAACAATGTATTGCTGGCTATTGCTACAAATATACCCATGCGACTTATGACTGGTTTTGTGCTCCAGGCTCGCACATTAAGTTACACTCTCAGAAAAACCTTTTCAAATATACTTTTGTACCTTTATATACTAGTATGTACCTTTAAGGTACCAGTATAGACCCTTTACAAAACATTTACCTTACGTAAAGGTACCGCTCCAGTGACAACCTTTGTACCTTTTTTTGTGAGGGTGTAGAAAACACTGAAGGAGCACTAATTACCTCATAAAATAACATTCTCTGACTTTATATGAAGCCTGGTCAAATCCTTGTGAAATAAAATGCACTTAATTGTATTGAATGTGCACTTGTAGTGTACCTCAAAAAATATTTGCAGATAATATTAATGAATTTAAATAGCCATTTAAGTGTACTTAAAGATAGTACACTTGCATAACTATTTCTTAACACGCAAGTATACACTTTAAAATGTGCAGTGTGTAATAATTGTCAAATCAAAATTTAAATTACATTTCAAATATTTTTGCCGTTTTACCACTTTTGAAGTTTTTAAAAAGTACATTTGTTTTGATGTGTACATTTGTTTAATTACCATATTAACTGTAATGTGTAATTTGATATTATGACATTTAATATATTTGAAATGTATTACATTGCAGCTTCATCGTTACAAATGTGTAATTACAAACATATTTAAATATGACACATTTCAATAGAAAGCATTTTAGTTTACATAAATGTGTGTCAGTATAATCAACAGTACATTTTAACCATTTTTGAAAGACAAGGATTTGAAGTAATTATGAAATTTCAAATTATTTCAACATGCAGGCTTAATTATTATTTACTGTAATTGCTGTGAATGTACCTTTGTATACAAATTCCCTTTTTGAATAGAAAATCTTAAAAAACAGTAAAACTTTTATTGATGTAGTTATACCACACTTTGTTTTACAGGCTGCAGTGTAGATTTACATAGAGACATTTAGTAATATCACTCTATAATACTTTACCATTTATAGTGAAGTGCTATTCACTAAAACAAACACTGTGCCTGAACTGGATAAGGATATTGTGCAAGTTCTACAATGAATATATTTCACTGACCGGCAGGGTTGTGTGGACAGTCATTTGGGTGTGTCTGCAGTATATCTAGGACTGACGCATTTCTCCAAAATAATTTTGAACAGAGAAGGACCTGAACTGAGAGGAGATTTGTGAGATTTCACTACTTTTATCATCACTGCATTTTCACTGCTAATAAGGTAAGTAAAAATAATGCTGTGTGAATAAATTTATAAATATTATTGTCCAATATAACATGTAAATATTACATATAAAGATTAAAAAACATGGGACGCATGCCTTTTATCACTAGAACATAATGTTATATGTTCTTCTAAAATATATTAATGTGTCATGTTTTTACTCTTTATTTATAAGCCAACTGTATTTTAGATCACTACTTAATAAATAGCCTAATACAGTGTGACTTTTATAAATTGTTACAAATCTCTTCTGGATAGTCCTTTATTAGCCCATCTGTTATTGCAGACTAACATGACGTCAGATGAAGTGGGGAACAGTATGTTGAACAGCTATGTATGCCTACAGGTTCTTGAGTGAGAGACAGATTACGTAATTATTTATTCACCAAAATGACCTCAACAAGTTGCACGTTTTAAGGAAGTGATAACTTCCGGAAAGACTTTAGTGGGAAATCCATTATGATGAAAGATCTTGTGTTATTGTGACGTTTTCGCGGTTGCTTTGTGTATCCAGTGCATAAATAAATAAATGTGAACTGTGTATTTCACCAAAATTATTTAAACTTCCTTAAAAGCTGATGTGAGTAATGAAGACTTGTTCTTTTTTTTATTTCTTTCTGTTTAAGTGTTTAATGACAACATCTTTTATGCTTAAAAATAATAAGAAAAGTTAATGCTATTTCTAAATTAACACCATATTTTCTTTTGTAACTTAAAAGAGCATGAAACAGAGCAGAGTACTGAATGTAAACAATACGTGTGTAATGTTTTAATGGAAATTAATGCCAGAATCAGTATAAACTTTCACCTAAATCTATTTTTAAAACTTTTCACAGTTGAACATAATGGTTCAAAAGGCGATGGTCTTTCTCTTCATGCTGATTGGATGGTCACAGACTTTTCCGTACCACAATGTCCCCACTGAGGATAAAGTAATGAAAGATGCTGACAAGATAGAGAGAGAAAGAAGAGATGTTATGCAGAGTGTAAGTGCCACATGTGTGTGTGTACTTCTGATTTCCTACAGTATATTATGTAGTTTTACTGCTTCAAGTTTAACACATAAAGTTACTGTGACATTTAACTGAAAGAAATGACATTTATATTTTCTCTTTAGGGTACTGATTTTACTCCTCCAGTGTGCCGTGTGGTAAATGAGAGTTTGGACTGTTCTTCGCCAAGCGGAAATGAAACCTGGGAAGTGAATTATATCATGTCAGATGGTGCTGGTTCAGGAATTGATACCCCACTTTTTTCTGTTGACATTGACTGCTGTGAAGGCAACATTACCTTTTTTAATATTTTAAATGTGACTGTAGATGAAAATGGCTACAATGCAACCACTGTGAAATATACTGGTCCTTGCTGTTTGATTAATGTGGAGATTTCTGTGGTGGACAAGGCAGGAAACAAGGCAAAGTGCCCTTTTAATATCAAACAACCTGTGACAAATTGCAAACACCCTTTGACCACAATCAGCCCAATGACGGTCAGTCCCACGTCCAGCGGCTTCACCACAATCATCTCTCTTTGGTCAAGTTTAATACTGATGGCACTTAAATCTATGTTGCTTTAACATAAATATGCACTTTCTGTAAATATTATGGAAATATATTTTTTGTTCTTTTTCTCATTTATTTGTCTCACGTCGTTTCTATATGTATCTGGAGCATTAGAAAATACAGTCAAACTTATGAAAGTAGTTATGTATTACTTGGTCTGTCTTTCACTGTACTTTATAAAGTGCTAAACAACCTTTAAAAAACATTTGTTTTAATTTAAGCTCATGTAAAGTACTGATATCAGATTCATGTTCTTTATTTCAAGCAATTCTATTACAGTGATCATTGTGGGGGAATTTATTTAAAGGACCACCCTGACTTTTGTGTTAGAGAGGCATTTAAGCCTACTATTTATTTTCCAGACAAGTTTGCATATACATATTCTGCAAGATATACATCACTTTTAAAAAATTAAGAGGAATCATAAACAAGCCCTTATTAGCACCCTGTCTAAGGACATAAACAGTGTGACGTGACAGTAAATAGATGCACCATTCTCTTTCTGATGTACTTCACACGCTTGTGTTACTTCTGTCATAAAGGACATTTGGACATTTTCATTGACGTGTTTAAAAAACTTAGTCCTTATTACAAATTCTTATTAAATTTCTCTGAAATTCAGCTCATCAAGTCTAAAATGTTACAAAAAAAACCACTTAAAACGAATACTCCTAATATGAAAGACTGAGGGACAGACATTAAACCTTCCTCAGGAAAGATTTCTTAACATTTAAGGCATTAAGATACTCCTAAATATGGCATTATGTTATGAAACACTGTAGGAGTTTATAATTACTACATAGAATAATCTTCAGTACCTTTATAAGAAGTCCTAGTTCTCCTTGGTCAAGGTTCAAAAATATATGAACAAGGATATAACACCCATTTTTACACATGGTTTTACGATTTACTGTCATTTATAAGTCAAAGGCAAACATTCAGGTAACATTAAATTACAAAAGCACCAGAGAAAGTGCTGTTCACTGGAATGAATGCTGCTGAACAGATTAAACACTAACAACATATTGTGCAAGAAATATGTTCTGCTGATAGGTTATGAATGTTTATACCTCTGGGTGAGAGGGCTAAAGTGTGTCTGAGAGATTAGTTTCTAGGACTGACATAAACTGATTCAGAAAGACAAGTATCTAAAAGATCTTTATTGAGGATTCATCGTTTATATCTTTACTGATTCATTTTAGTCAGTTATTCTCTGCTAAATACTGCAATTTATGACATCTACATATTATATCCAATGGATGTGGAATAAATGTGGAATGTAAACTAAACTTTACTCAATCTGTCTAAAAAAAAAATCTTCAAAGTTGATCAAAATGGTTCAGATTACAAAGACGCTGGTATTTCTCTGCATGCTGATTGGATGGTCACAGGCCTTTCCGCATCATGATGCCTTCAGAGAAAATGAAGCAATCAAACATGCTGACAAAACAGAGAGAGAAAGAGGAGATCTGAATGTAAGTGTCCACATCCAGTAGCTCTATCACAACCATCTCTCTTTGGTCAAGTTTATGGCACTTAAATCTATGCTTCTCTACGATGGATGTGCACTTTATGTAGCTACACTCACTCCACATGTAATTTAAAATGTAGGCTACAATAAAAATGTATAATAATTATTAATTGGAATACATTTAAAGCACTTGATGTCAGTATTAAGTCAGTGCTTTGGTGTATTGCATGGTACATGAAAATGTTTTAGCTTGCACTTTTTTACTGTTATTTTTTCTGCATTCATGTGGTTGCTATACATTGCTGTATCATTAGAGAATAAGGTAAAAGTTGTTAAAGTAGCCGTATGTACGGGTACATTTCAAATAGAATGTCATGGAAAAGTTCATTTATTTCAGTAATTCAACTCAAATTGTGAAACTCATGTATTAAATAAATTCAGTGCACACAGACTGAAGTAGTTTAAGTCTTTGGTTTTTTTAATTGTGATGATTTTCCCCACAATCATGAGGAAGACTGCTGATTTGACAGCCTTATGAGGATTGTCAAGCAAAATCATTTCAAGAATTTGAACTTCACAAGGAATGGACTGAGGCTGGGATCAAGGCATCAAGAGCCACCACACACAGACGTGTCAAGGAATTTGGCTACAGTTGTCGTATTCCTCTTGTTAAGCCACTCCTGAACCACAGACAACATCAGAGGCGTCTTACCTGGGCTAAGGAGAAGAAGAACTGGTCTGTTGCCCAGTGGTCCAAAGTCCTCTTTTCAGATGAGAACAAGTTTTGTATTTCATTTGGAAACCAAGGTCCTAGAGTCTGGAGGAAGGGTGGATAAGCTCATAGCCCAAGTTACTTGAAGTCCAGTGTTAAGTTTCCACAGTCTGTGATGATTTGGGGTGCAATGTCATCTGCTGGTGTTGGTCCATTGTGTTTTTTGAAAACCAAAGTCACTGAGTAAATGAACATACTTTTTTTTTTTTATTGGTTTTTTCCAGTAAGGCCAACAATTCACTTTTTGAATTTTTTTTTTTATTGGTTTTATGAAGTATTCTAATTTGTTGTGAATTGGTGGGTTTTTGTTAAATGTGAACCAAAATCCTCACAATTAAAAGAACCAAAGACTTAAACTACTTCAGTCTGTGTGCACTGAATTTATTGAAATAAATGAACTTTTCCACAAAATTCTAATTTATTGAAATGCACCTGTATTTCTGTTTATTCTAACTTTTATTAGACTCCATGACAGCTAAAAAAAAAAACAAAAGAAAAGAAAAAACGCCTTTATGTTATTCAGATTACGGGGCCTTGCCACAAAGCATTAATTCGTTTTTGTGTTATAGCGCCACCAAGTGGCCAAACCCATCCACTTTTTCTATGCATCCTCAGATCGATAAAGTTTCAAATACATGAATGAAATCCATTAGATTTGTGTTTGTGTGTTTATATTTTTTTATTTTAAGTAATTAATTAATTAATTTGAATTTAAACATTTTCATACACAATTATTTATGAATAAAAAGAGGGAGAACATACGTTGGCATTGATAAAGTCAACTAATAAACAACAGTTATGATTTAAATATCTTTATCTTTAAATATCTATGATTTTAAAAAAAATATAAGATACACTGAAATAGTGAGAATCAAACATATTTCCTTTTTTTTTTCTTTTTTTTCCTCCATTCAGCAGTAGCAAACCTTGACTTATCAACATGATCCTAATAAACTGTTAATGATTTATACTTTTTCAGGTCCTGGCAATGTTTATTTGAAGCAAGTGCATGCTTACTAAGTTCATTTAGATTTTGACTTGTGCGATAAGGATGTGACACAATGTGTTTGTGCTATATGAATATATTTAACAAAAAACAGTAGCAATGTAATTCATACATACCATACTTGGCATTTTCGGAGTTAAAATTCATATTGATATTTTTGGGATGCATAAAGACAGGGTGATGCAAATTTACCGATATCATAATGAAGGAAAAGTTCTTAAATAAAATAACGAAAAGCTTTTCGATTACCAATTCACTAATTGCTTTTAAATTCAACTCATCAGTTTTAAAATGTTCAATAATCTCTAATAAAATATTCTTTGTTTTTGATAAATGCTAAAGAAAATATATCACTTAAATTGCATCTAGCAGTACTGAACTATATAAGTGGTAATCTACACTCATCAGAAGCTATTTCTGTCTAATACAATAACCTAAACACCAAAACTAAACTTTAGGGTTATAATCTTTAACATCAGTGACGTACTGAAGGTCCTAATGCATTTAGTTTGGTTCAGTGATTTTAGTGTTTCTGCAATATTTATTTCTTATAGACAAACTTAGCATTATACATTCTATACAGCCTGGAGGCATTACATAACAAATGCACCAGAAAAAGTGCTATTCATCGGCATGAACATGGAGTCCGATTGAACATTGATAACAAATTTGATTTTGCTTTGAAAGTTCAGCATTGTGCAAGTTATGTTCCATGGACCAAATGTAACACTGTAAATTTGTGTGAGTGTGTCAGAGACAAGACCAAAACATCTCAACAAAATAATTCAGATAGAACAAAGACCGGCTACCTGAGATTTCACTACTTTCCACTGAAGGTTTCATCACTTTCAACAGTAAGTAAAAAATAATCAACAATCATTTTTATTGAAGTACTGCAACTTGATGACTTGTAAATATTAATGAATATATTACAGGTCTACTGATGCCTTTTGATTTTGCTACTAGAATATAGTATGCAACTCTATTTTTATATATGTGTCCCTGCCTGCGAAAACCCAGCAAAATTCTTTTTTTCTTTTTTTTTTGTGATTTACTGTTTTCTACATAAAATCATCCTTCATAAAGATGTAGAACATTGTGTGAAAATAATACAACCTTTATATCTTTAAAAATTGACTGAGTAAGGCCATGTCAAAGATTGAAATCATAGTGAAATTAATGGTTTAAATCAAACTTTGATGCTTGTTATCTCATAATTAGATTTTGAGACTTGAGCCTGGATTTCACAGACAGGGTCACATATAGCCTAAAGGCCTATATTTTATTTGATAACTTCACTTAAGGTCTGAAATCACAAATTTAATAGAAAATCACTTTTAGAAACATTATATTAAGTCGAAGATATCTTCTAAACTGTGATTTATCACTGTAAAAATATCTCTAAAACATCTCTAAAACAAGCTTAATTAACTTGAATTTTAAAAAAAGAGCATTAAGAAGATTTTCAGAAAATATATTGAATTATGTTTTTTTTATTATTATTATTGCTCTAAACCTAAACCTACTCTTAATTCAAGATATATTCTTTATAAACAAAGTTTGATTTATACATTTTTGTTGAGTTATCTTATATAAAAGCTCTTAAAATGTTTTACTGGAAAAGTTACAACATAAATGTGGAATGTTTTAATGGAATTTAATCCTCCCATCAAAAATGCATATACTTTAATCATATTTTTTTTTTTTTTTTTTTTTTTTTTACTCTTCACAGTTTATCGAAGTGGTTCAGATCACAAAGACAGTAGTCTTTCTCTGCATGCTGATTGGATGGTCACAGGCTTTTCCACAATGTGAATGAAGCAATGAAAGATGCTGACATGGTAAAGAAAGAAAGACAAGATGTTATACTGGATGTAAGTACAACATCTGTGTTGTAGGTGTACTGTAAACAGTGGTTAAATGTGAAATTCAACTTTTCCTATAGTCAAGTTACCTGTTAATATTCTCTACAGCTTTACCTCTCCAAGTTAGATGCAGTTGCTATGGTATTTAATTGAAATAAATATTGTTTCTCTTCTTTTCAGGTAACAGATTTAACTCCACCAGTGTGTCATGTGGTAAATGAGAGTTCAGATTGTCTTCTGTCATGTGGAAATACAATCTTGGAAGAGACGTATAGTATGTCAGATGGCAACGGTTCAGGAATTGATCACACCCAAATTAAGTCTTTTGGTGAGGGTTTTAGCAAAATAACTCAATATGATGGTCTAGATGAAAACGGCTATAATGCAACCCTTTTGCATTATTCTGGCATCTGCTGCCTTGATGATTTGGAAGTTGCTGCAGTGGACGAGGCAGGAAACAAGGGGAAGTGTCCTGTAGTTGTCAAACGTGTTACGACCACAGCCAATCATTTCAATACAATACATTTTTAGTACAGTTAAAGCACTCGATGTTAATGAGTTGGTGTATTGAGTGGCACATGAAAAAAGATTGCAAGTGCATGGTAACAAAATTCATTTCTACAGAAATCTTTTATTGACTTAAATATCCTTGTGATAAGGATGTGGCATGTAAAGTTGAGGCAATTTTTTCATACAATTAAGAAAAACCACATAAAAATATTTTAAAGCTTTATTGGTTTATTCATTCCTTTTAAATTCAACTTCTATGTTCTAACATGTTTAAAAATACTCTTAACAGGAATGCAAGTGACAGGGTGACAAACAATAAACCTTTAATGTTTCTCAAGACAATCTGCATTTATAAGAAGACCCATTTCTCCTTGAAGATCTGAATCAGGACAAATCTGTCAGTTTTGACACACTAGTTCTCAAAACCAAACTCGATTTTGGTAAGTACTGTACTTACAAAAATATATTAGCTTTCCAATTCCGTCCAAATGTCATCCACTTAAGATCATGCTTTCTACAAGTGAATAGCAGTAATTTAGTAATTTAGAGTTTATAACTTGATGCTGTAATATAAATCTTAGAATTAGAATAAACTGACACATAAAACATAAACACATCAAGTTTATCTGAAACATGCATAAAGTATACATTTTACATGCCTTTTGTTTATTAAATTGATGAAAACCATTTTGAAAATTTGAATGAAATTATTCAGAGAAGTCTGATGTTGAGATATTTGTCCAAAAATGATTGAATAATTCCAACGGTAGCCATCACAGTTAGGAATAACAGGGCACACAACACCAAGTAAAACCCTGGCAACCTAGAAACAAAGGGCAAGAATATATAAAGAAATTTATATTTATTTATTTCTAATAACTTTAATAATTTATGTTCTGATTATCACCTCTTCTTGCTTTCATGAATATAGCCGGTAAAGTACATCTCTCTGCCCACAATATACAAAAGTCCTCCAAAAGCAGCAAGCACTGTGAAAGGGGAAAAATGAAGATTTCTTATAAGCTATAAAACGGTTACTCGTTTTGTTTTTTGTTTTTGGTCCACCATAAATACTGCATTACTATATCATTGTTATAGAAATAAATATAGAAATACATTATGTAACCTACCTTCATTGAAAAAGATGCCAGAGATCCACAATACCACCAAGAAAATGGAATATGACTCTACACTATTCTGGCTAAAGAAATAGTGGAAGGACATATTTTTAATATTTTATGATTTGTTTGTACAGGTTTATTCAAGTTAGGATCACCCGTGAAAGCTTGCCAATCAATCAAGATTTTTTTAAATTACATATATGATTTTTCTTGAATGAAAAAAGAGAGAAGTGAAGTATGAGAGGCATCAATGATGCAGTTTGGCTTCAAAGATCTTACTGTGCACGAAATGTCCTTTCAAACTCAGGTGGACCAGTAACAGTGGGTGGCATAATTTTATGTTTCATCCTTGACCACCCCACACGTCTTGCCTGAAATGCTAAAGAAATTCAACCACTGTCATAATTTGTTTTACCAAACATTGCTACAAATGAAAAAGACTAATAATTATGTATCTGATTAATGATTTCAACTGTATTATTACCTTGATAATCATATAAGCATTTATAGAACCGTCTGATTTATGACTTATACAAGCCTAATGATACTGGCGTTATCTTGAAATAGCTTACTATGGCCCTAGAATCAAACATTATTTTAGTAAACCTTGACCTGATCTGATTTACACAGTAGACTGGTTTTGGCAGCGTTTATGAAAAACAAGAGGTCATTATGTTCTACAGAGACATGTCATTAACTTAGTGTTAAGATAACAGGTCTTTTCAGCATTTAAAATTGGCCTGATGCCTTAATATGAGACTTTTAAGTTCAAAAAGTTAATTACCTGATGACCCACACAGTTACTGTAGCAAATGAAAATCAGTGTAGCCTATTTAAAACACCCATAAACTGATTAAAATAACCTATAATTTAACACTGATGACCCACACAGTTACTGTAGCAAATGCAAAAACTTTGAACATATAATAACACCTATAATTTTTAAATAAACAGATTAAACACAGTAAATTCAGTGAACTCACTAAACACAAGAAAATTATGATGGAGCAGAAGATGAGCTGCTTACTTACTCAGATGGACAGCAGACAGTATCGACACTGCTGCGAGGAGAACTGGCAGATCCAAAGTCATATTTGTGGTGATAATGTCCGATACAACTACTTTTTTTAAATAAAGTTTAGCAAAAAAGGGTGAATTAAGGTCAGTATGTCCGCCTTGACGATTACCTCCTGTTTTGGAGATCAGGAAGAAGTGGTCTAAAGTTTACACAGGGTGTAACCAGTTTTTATACTGCAGTGTAGCTTGGGTGTAACATGTCATATACATCGTTCAAGTCAAATAACAGTACAAGTTGGGAATGACAGTTGCTTTATGTCTTGTGTGTTTTAGAACTTTGAGCCCATAATAATACTTAGATTCAACTAAATTTACAAATTTTACAAACTACCTTTTCAAGCAGTAGTTCTTTTTAGGGAGCATATACAGGTGCATCTCAATAAATAAGAACGTTGTGGAAAAAAATACACGAGTTTCACAATTTGAGTTAAATAAATGAACTTTTCCAGGACATTCTAATTTTTTGAGATGCACCTGTACTGTACGATTCGACCTGTCAGATTCAACGATTCAACTCAGGAATTTGTTTGGGAATTTATTTATTTTTTTCCTGGTAATATATTCCACAACAGCAAAAAGCAGCTAGAAAGCATCGTGGTGACATTGTAAGAGTAGGATTTCGTTGGCATCGGCGAAAAAAACTACATTAGGGATGGATTAACGAAATCGAAAGCAAAGAAAACCATATTTTTTCCTCTTGTTCCCGATCGTAGTTTTGATGAAGGCTCAAAAATAAGTGAATAATTTTTTACTAGTTGATAGAAGGGAATTGTCCGAGTGAACCGATTCGCTAAAATGATTCGGACTTTCCAGCGTCGGAGCACAGCGCTCTCTTGTGTAGCAAGAAATCTGTGCTGTGCGTTCGGCGCTGATGATGTCAGACACTGTGCGCCGGGAACTGTCAGCTCTGCCCTGCAGAAGCTTCCGCGACAGGCATACTGAAGCAGACTATTATACCTCTAATAAACAACAGAGGAAGCGCAATCATGGACAGCGATGATGACAACATGGAAGAAGTGGTGGAAGGTACGACATGCGTATACACAAATGTTGCATGAATGTGTTTTTGTCGTCTTCTCGGCTGTCAGGCTGAACTTTTATGCAGTCTCATTCCGCCGAGGATTAGCCTACCGACAGCTTTCCTCCGCACACAAGCCGTCAAGCAACCGAGGCCCGTAAGATTGGCACTTTTTAAATCCTCCAGGTGACAGCGAGTGTTATTAAGGCTTTTAGACTTAGCTAGAGTTCTATCTGAAGTAAGAATAAAACGTAGTTAGACAATGATTTCTCTTAAAATACCTTTCCTTTTATTACATTCTCTGACACTTTGTATGATATCTATAATCTTTTTAGAAGTCTGTAAATGCCCTATATATAAGCTAGATTCGTATTTGGATGAACATAATGGAGTTGCTGAAGCCACGTGGTTAAAAAAGTGGGGTGTTGACACAAAAGTTGCAAGTTCAGCTTTAAGCGTGATCCAAAACTGCAGATGCACGTAGTTCTCAGCCCTGGACTATCACCATTAAACCCAGTACTTAGTGCCCATCAATTACTGGACTTTTGCTTTGTATTAAATATTTTTTGCTAAATGTCAAGTATCTAACTGAACTGATTTTATCAGCCTGGTCCATTAAAATTAGTGTCATTGTTGGGCATGCAGTGCATTAGTTTTTTATCAGTCTATTACTTGATTTATCTCTGATTACAATTTCATGACTTTTTAGGACCACTGGATGAGGATGACCAACCTCATGGATTCTGCACTGTGACTTACTCCTCCAGCGACAGATTTGAGGGACACTTTGTTCATGGGGAGAAAAATGGAAAAGGAAAGTTCTTCTTTTTTGATGGCAGGTATGAAATTTTATGCTGGCACCATTGATCTATTTTTGATTTCTAGCATATGATTTAATAATAGAATATTAGTCACTGTTGATCAGACTCTCAGATTTCATTATTTAAATCATGACAACTCTCAAAATAGTTTTATTGTTTCATTCATAAGGATGTATTGCAAGTAGGATTGGTCTTGGTGGACTAGATCTGCTGTGCTGCTGCTAACATTAGGGAAAGATTACTGTTGAAACATGCTCTGAATTAAAGGGATTAGGATACACGCTGTAGCCAGGTAAACTAGGGAAAACCCCTGTAGCACATCTAGACATGTGGTGCTGGGGAGGAGGGAAGGTGACAAAAATCCCAATGGCGCACAGATCTGTACCAGGTTGAGATGGAAATAAATAAGGTGTGTAGATGGGATAGCGGCAGATGATTAGTACAATGGCTGTGCTGCCGTTGTACCAATCAGCTGCTCAGAAGACTTTAATCATTGAACTATATTCCGATTCATATCACTGCGAGACGCTGTCATTCAAATGCACATGCAGACACATGTATCATCACCAGCAGTCTTAGATCTAATTAGCTTGCATATTTTCCTTCTCCACAATTTGTTTGCTTCTCTTTGGGGTCTAATTTTTATAATCTTACATACTAAAAAGCCTTATTTTTTATTATTTTGATAATAGTTGACCAAAGGTGATTATATTTCACCCAAAAAACACTTGTTTTTTCCTTTATAGTACGTTGGAGGGTTTCTACGTGGATGATGCTTTGCAGGGCCAGGGTATTTATACTTATGAGGATGGGGGAGCATTACATGGGACTTATGTAGAAGGCGAGCTCAATGGACCTGCTCAAGAGTTCAATCCAGAAGGTCAACTGGTCTTCAGGGGCCAGTACAAGGACAACATTCGTTATGGCATGTGCTGGGTCTACTACCCGGTATGTTGTGCCCAAAATCAAGCACTTTAAATCACAAATTAAACTCTTATCGACAGCATTATAATGTATTGAACTGGGATCAGTCTATTGAAAAGTTCCAAGTTTATGTGTATGTAAGTTTTCTTTATTCTCTGCCATATAAAGGATGGCGCCTGTGTGGTTGGGGAAGTGAATGAAGATGGAGAGATGACAGGAAAGTCGGTGGCTTATGTTTATCCTGATGGGCGTACTGCTCTGTATGGCTCCTTTGTTGATGGAGAACTGATTGAGGCCCGACTTGCCACTCTTACCACCCAAGAGAACGGCAGACCACACTTCACTGTTGATCCAAATAGTTAGTTTATTTTTAGTTTTATTTACAAATCTTCATTTAAAACTAAAAAAAGCAAATCTGATCAGTAAAAGTTAATCTTGGTATAAAATTGGTTGTAGGTTAATCTTTAACTCTTTTTTTTTTCTTTTGTAGGTCCTGTTTACTGCTACGATAAATCCACCTCGTCATGTATCGCTGGTCATAAACTGCTGCCCGACCCCTACGAAAGTCAACGGTTGGTGCAAGCTGTGATCAACCATGTAAACCTCAATCTATCAAATCTCGTTTTGAACAAAAAACATATATTTGTTTGTTCCAGTGATGTACTGCCTTGTTATTTCATTGGGGAGATTCTGCTGGTTCTCTAGGCATAATACAGTATTTATCATCTTGTTGATTCAAGCTGAAAGGTGGTCTTCTTTTGATTTAACAGTGTGTATGTTGGACAGTCACTTATTTCTGGAGCTGGAGAAGGGCTATTTGCAAAAACTAAGGCTGAGGTTAACACAGTGATGGCTTTTTATAATGGTGTCCGCATCACACATACAGAGGTTTGTCTGTTTGCATTTTACATTATTCAAGGCCAGAATGTTATACCTCTAAAAACATTAAAGAAAGCATGGTGTGTCAAATAATTTTTTTATTTATTTTTTTATATAAAATTTAACAGGTGGATAGTCGTGACTGGTCCATGAATGGGAACACTATTTCATTGGATGAGGACACTGTGATTGATGTTCCAGAACCTTTCAATCTGACGGAGAATTATTGTGCATCTCTAGGTCACAAGGCCAATCACTCCTTCACTCCCAACTGCAAATATGATCCGTGAGTGTTAATGTTCCTTTTAGTAATATACAGAGATGTGGTACTTTTGTTTCCTATATTAAATTGAGAAGCATTTTGTTAGATATTTAAATATAAACCAATCTTATTGTTGGACAGTAATGGGTTAGTGATGTAACAGCTGTGTTTACCTGTCAAGTACATCCATCCTCGTTTTGGGCAAATAAAATGCATCCGAACAATCCGTGCTGTGGAAAAAGATGAAGAACTCACTGTTGCTTATGGTTATGACCATGAGCCATCAGGGAAGTCTGGTCCAGAGGCACCAGAGTGGTACACAAAGCAATTGCTGGAGTTTCAGCAGATGGAGTCTGGAAAAGGTGCTAATGAGACCTGCTAAGACCCTCACCACCGCTGTCTGAAAAAAAAACATGATCTCCCATCCCAGCCTATAACTACCACCAGAAACTCTTAACTTTGTTCTTTGACCTTCTTCGCAGCTAACACTAACAAGTAATCACTCTTCTGAACTGATTTCTGGCATCCTCATCAGTTTACAAGGATTGTAACTGTGAAATCTTCGCTCAGATCACTGAGCAAGCTGCAAAATTCTGTGGTTCTACAATGTGGAAGGACTAGTAAGTGAATACAGAGTACAGAGACTGAAAAAGAGCAAGTCATTTGAAGGCATTTTGACTGAAATCCATGGAGTAGAGTTTGAAAGTTTTAAAGACCGATGTCACAATTCCTGGAGGTATATGACCTCTTTACCACAACTTGTGATAACTATGCAGTATTAAACCAGTATAGTGTATTTTGCTGCTCTGCTCATATTTCCCCTGATAACTGAAAATATAGATATTTTTATGTTGATATTACCAACAATTATTCTTGTAAAACAATTTGTTCTGTCTCCTTTTGCATGTGCGTACAGCTACAGTTATGTTTAAAAGCCTCCAGTATTCTTGAAGTACAGTATTACATAGACAAAGCTGCTTATGTCTGTTTTTTTTTTCTCAAGATAACTATGAGAAGTTGACACCATTAAAAGAAAGTTTAGTAAGGTGTACTGTATGTGTGGGGAAATGACTGAACAGAATGTACAGTATTTGAGAATAAGGCACAAGGTTAAGAGAAATCTTTCTACTGAACTAAACTTCAGCCTTTGATATGCAAAAGCTATCAACAAAGATTTATCAATAAAAACTTCAGCATAGAGCACAACTGGACTCATCTTTTCAGTGTTCTCGACTATAATATTATTACTAAAATGTTGAAAATATGAATCAGGTTTTCTCTAAGGCAAAATGGAGGAATATTCAATGCCCAAGTAATTAGGTCAACACTGTAAATCAGCACACTGTGGGGGCGTGGTCATCGTGGTGCACCTGCGCGCGCGCCAGGTAAATGAGTGACACGCTGGGTTTCACCGCTTGCTTCCAAACAAAAGCGGTCCGGAAGTGACAAGGAAAAACGGCACAGGTAAATACTACATTTATTCTAATGTAAAGGACCTATACACCCCTTTATACATATTAAATCGGGCGTATCATAGTTTAAGTATAGCGTTTAGTAAAATTAAGTTAGTAAAGTCGCATTGTAGTTTCAGTATCAACGCACAACGTGGAAAGCGATCGTGACGATTTCAAGTCATTAGACAATTGATAAAGGATCCAGCTCCGTTCGAAGACATAATAGTGAAGGTTTTTTCTCTTTTAAATGATATATATGAAGGTGAAACACATTACCTCTTCTCTCTTCGCTGAAGGCCTGAGATGGACCGTTACAGATATTTCATCTTCAATCAGAAGAGTGTGGTGGTCCTCGGCATCCTTCAGGTGGCGTGCGCGGGGCTTTGCGTGGTTTGCGGGTTTATGGATGCAGTCTTCCGCAAGAGCACTACTTTGAGTGAAACTAGGGCTCCACTCTGGGCTGGACTGGTGAGAAACCTTAAAACTGACAATTTATTTACTTTAATATGGCTTAAAGTTATAGTTCACACTTTAATCTATAATGCACCGTCCCAGTTTTCCAGTATAGTGTAGCAAACTGGGACAGAGTCATAGTCACGTAAAAAAGTTAGGTTAGGAAAATCAGAATTAGCTTTTGTATCTCATATTAAAACAGATCACATTTTGCTATTTTATCATGTTAACATGGCTTTCCTTCGTAGCTAATTTACTGTAAATGTTTCTCACTGCTGTAACGTGGTTTAGGATGAATTTATTAATGCTGATTTTTAGTGATAGAAGATTATACACATAATGATGAAGAAGGTTAGGCCTAGGTATCCCACTTGACATGTGTTCACCCTCTCGTGGCATGTGTCTGCACTAAGAGACAGTGATTCTACAGGGCCACAAACAGGACTGATGATGGGAAAAAAAATGAGATGGTAGGAAAAAATGCTTTTGCGTTCTCTCTGTAAGATTGCATTCCCCCGAGAAACTTTGCATTCTCTTCCAAAAGCTCTGAAATATAGTTTTTTCTCATATTGTTTCCATCACAAAGGTTTGCGAGCAAATCTGAAGTTTCTTAGGGGAATGCAAAAGTTTTGTGAGAAAATACAAAAGCATTTAAATGTAAAAAAATTTTTTCTCACATCTCATTTTATTTAGCATCACCCTTGAGATGCTCGATATGATTTTATAAAGTTTATATCACTTTTTCCTCCTCTTTTAGATTATGGCTGCCCCTGGTGTACTTGCCCTCTTAGCATCCCAGAAGAAAAACCCAATTTTGGTAATTTCTTATCCGTCTAATATACGGTATTTCTCCTGACGGTTGTCTTTCTTACTGTTGATATTAACATGTTCTCATTAATATGTTTAGGTAAATGTCATGATCGCATCATCTGTGATGTCACTTTTTGCTGTTGTGATTGTCTTCGTTTATGCTTGCGTCACTCTCAGCTATGGAGAAGAGGATGATGAGGTCTTCCATGCCCATCCTATCCCTGAAGTGGTACAGTCACACCAGATCATGTTTACTCTGCCATATGTTAAAGGGATACTCCACCCCAAAATGAAAATTTTGTCATTAATCACTTACCCCCATCTCGTTCCAAACCCGTAAAGGCTCCGTTCGTCTTCGAAACACAATTTAAGATATTTTGGATCAATATCCTGGAGGCTTGAGACTGTCCCATAGACTGCCAAGTAAAATACACTGTCAAAGTCCATAAAAGGTATGAATACTCGTCAGAATACTCCATCTGCCATCAGATGTGCAATCTGGGTTATATGAAGCGACGGGAATACTTTTTGTAAGCGAAGAAAACAAAAATAACAACTTTATTCAATAATTCCTTTGTCAACAGTCTCCTCTGTGTCTCTCCTTAATACCGTATGCTGTGTATGCTCTTCTGTGTCATCCGTGCCACAAGGATGCGCTGTTTCTATGTGTATTTAGCTTTGATTTGTAAGAAAACAGTGCATCCTTGTATTGCGGATGACACAGAAAAGCATACACAGCATACGGTGATATGGAGAGAGACAGAGGAGACTGTTGACAAAGGAATTATTGAATAAAGTCGTTATTTTCTTCGCTTACAAAAAGTGTTCCTGTCGCTTCATGTAACCCAGATTGCACGTCTGATGGCAGATGGACTATTCTGACGACGACTTGCATACCTTTTATGGACCTTGACACTGTTATTTATTTGTCAGTCTATGGGACAGTTACAAGCCTCCAGGTTTTCATCCAAAATATCTTAAATTAATTCACCAATACGAACAAAACTACCAAATGTCAATAACTACATAGGAGGTAAATCTCTCTTCGGCGACGCATCAAATAACCTTGCACAACACCTTTAAACGCTCCGCTTAAAACACACAAATGGTTGATAAAGCTGTGTCTTGTGCAGAGGTTCGTGCTCAGCCGGATGGTGAAAGGAGCAAACAGCACCCTTCTGGTGGCCTGCATGGGGTCTTTGCTCTTTTCTTCTCTCATTGCTTATGTCGGCTTCCGCAGTCTGCCACTTTGCGGCTGCTACGACTCTGCAAATGGCATGGTGGGTGAAATTTTATATAAAACAAGAAAGTGCAGTATTTTAAAGTTATTATACAGTATGCAAGACTGAGCTGTTAATTACTGCATTGTTGTGTATTTTACAGGATTTTCTAGTTCCTCAGAATGACCCTGTTACTCCAACTGAACTTGTGTGCACTTGGCAAGGTACGTGAGAGATGTGTTGTTCGAGTGGCTTTGGACACTAAGATAACAAAATAATTTTATAAGTCATCTGCTATATGAGCCACAATGTATGCCATTATGATGATGTTAGTGAGGATGTGGCCAACTGTAACAAGGTTTTATTTTGCCTCTTGCAGATGGAGATGAGCGAATCTTTAACTCCCCCATGTCATTCATGGATCACTGTCCTGAGCAGGAACAGCAAAACCTCTCTACACTTCCACCGTATAGCAGACTAGCTTAATAATTGATGTTTATTTTTAAATGTGAAATACTGGTAAATATAGTTCATTAATTTTCCCCATAAAGCGAAAAATGTCCAGATATCATCAAGCCTGCTTGTTTCAAAGTAACTTAAATTTGTTTCTTGATGTTTAAGTTATCAGTGCCATACTTTTTTTATCTTTTTTTTTTTTTTTTTTTTTTTTTTTTTTTTTGGCTTTATACTTTTTAAATGATAGACTGATTTGTGCACGTAAACCTATATTTTACAATAAACAATATATAACAAATTAAGTATTCTATTTGCCTCTTTATGAATTTAACAAACAAACCATTCATTTCAGTGGATGTTCAGATTACATACCAAGCGACGGTATCATTTTTGCAATGTTATTACTTTAAAATAAGTCTCTAGTCTGAACATTAAGTTCCCATATGTGACCCTGGACCACAAAACCAGTCATAAGGGTCAATTTTTTGAAATTGACTAAATTAAATTGAATAAATAAGCATTCCTTTGATGAATGGTTTGTTACGATATGACAATATTTGGCTGATTCTGGAATCTGAGGGTGCAAAAATTTTAAATTCTGAGAAAATCATCTTTAAAGTTGTCCAAATGAAGTTCTTAGCAATACGTATTACTAAACAAAAATTAAGTTTTGATATTTATGGTAGGAAATTTACACAATATCTTCATGGAACATTATCTTTACTTAATATCCTAATGATTTTTGACATAAAAGAAATCAATAATTTTGACCCATACAATGTATTGTTGGCTATTGCTGCAAATATCGGGTATATTTGTAGCAATAGCCAACCGTGCTACTTAAGACTGGTTTTGTGGTCCAGGGTCACATATGCACTCTTTTATTAGACAAATAAGGCACAACACTAGTCAGCTGAAATGCAAAGATGTGGTACTTTATTTTTTTTAGTAAAACACTGAAACAGTCAAAACCAAAACTGCAACAAGCACTGCTCTTTTGCACTCCTTTGATTATAGTGCATTGATGGTTTATTTTCCCAAAACTATGTCACTCTAACTCACTGAACAACACTGAAGGCAACACTGAGTTGTATCAGACAAATGACTAGTAAAGATATATTGTGCATGCTTGAGTTCTGGCATTGCAAGGTGCCAATTAATCAACTGCTGACCCCTGATATCATGAATAGGCTCATACACTTTGGTTGCAAAGATGCATAATTATCCCAAGTATAATAAACAATTACCTATAATAAAAATGTAACACTTAAACATGTTAATAAGATTCCATTCGTTATCTACTATTAGAATTTTCAAGCTGTTTTTGTAGATTTTTGAGATCTGCTCATATTTTACATTGTCAACTATGTTATTAATGTGTTAATAATGACAGGAAAAAAACAAATTCTGAAGGACACTTAAAATGGTACATTGGATGAAGCGAAAAATCAGTACAGACAACAGTGGAGAGAATCCAGACCAAGACTATGTTGAACTGGTCTTGATAAAAACATGAACCTACAAAAATCATCAAAGCTCATGTTGTTTCTGGCAGATAGATTAGATATGAACCTTCTGTAAGCACCCAGAGTCAAAATGTTAAGCACAAATAGTCTTAGTGTGCAATCAACATGTTGAATTTAAATATTAAAGAGCCATCAACCGTGCACAATTCCTCAACTAATCACATGCTCCCCTATTATTGTACCCGAATCAACGCAATGCATCTGCTAATCAGGCCCTTAGCCAACCTACTTCAAAAAATGAACCAGAATTCATATGCAAAACCTCTTTTTGGCAATTCCCCATAAAACAAATAAAGCATGTCATGCCTGAGCTTCTTTCATGCACTCCACAGGACCGGCTGTGGTTACATAAAGACATGAGTGAATATTCCCTGTAATGGTTTGAACTCTGTTCTGCATATCAGTGTTGGAAAGAAGATGGCCGAAGGGAAAGACAATTTAGTCATTAGCATATCTGTATATTTGTACTGATAGATTACATACTGAAATATAGACTGATATCAGACCCTTTGTTCAGATTTATGCCATGCACAGAGTAGATGCCATGAATAATATGAGGTACTAATCTGTGAGTATACAGTACAGATCACTTTCATTTTGCCTAACAAAGCAGTACTACATACAATTCCTGGCTGTAGACACTAAAGTAAATACTGTCAGCGAATTCGTGTCCCTTTTTACCTAACTTATCTACATTTTGACATGATTCACATGAAGGACTGGTTATCATGCATAACCCAGATGTCTTTACAGTAGATTTTATATAGAATGGCTGCTAGAAGAAAATAAACTGACAATAAATAAAACACTGGCAGTGGACTAGGACTGGCTTTTTTTTTACTTTTAATTTCAGCTCACATTTGTCTAAGATCTATTAGCAGCACTAATAAATAACCTGGATTTAGTGTTTGTTCATCGGTTTCTCTTTTCTCTTGAGAGAACTGACAACTTTCACAGGAAGTGTCTGCATGTGTGTGGGTGACATAGAATGAGAGAACAAACAACAAACACAGACTAAACCAGATTTACCTCGGAGGCTGGAGTGATTTAACAGAACGGATTATCTAAATGTGGCAAAAATTGTTTAAAAAATATGATGAAAAAGGCAACACTTTACGCATGAAGTTTTCACTGTTCAATTCACCTGCAGAACGGCATAACTTGCTAAATCTAGTAGGAAAATGCGGTGCATGTTTGGCAGTGGCATATGATGTGAACTAGACAGGCTGACACATAATAGATGAAGCTTGTATATGTAAGGCAAATGGGCCTACATGCAACTTCTCAAAGCCTCTGGTTTGATTGATGGAGGAAAGTTTTTTCCCTTTAAAAAAATGGCCGGATCAGATACAAAAAGAAATCTTGAGAATAGATGTTCCTGTGTCCTCAACCATTCTCCTGGACCTTCAAGGATAACACAAAAGCACCTCTGGACCTGCTTCTTTAAAAGGTGCTTCACCTTTGTCATCTCCATCCTGTAAGTGGTGATTCCTTCATTAGCTCCTCCAACATCCACAGCCCCAAGTTCCCCTGTCCTCCTCATCCTGCCTCCTGAGAGTGACAGTATCTCCTGCTCCGCACGGTGGTTGGCTTAACACCAGTGGCTTCTGAGATTTCAGCTTGTGCGCCACCGTCATAAAAATGGCCTCTACATGGTCACTATTATTCCGACCACCGTCGTCGCTTCCGTAGGGGTTCTTGGCAGAGGTCTCGAACAGAGGCATTGAGTGTGCATCAGCGAACTGCTGCGCTACGTCGGTACTTACTTGAGCGGCATGCCGCAGGTCGCATTTGTTGCCGACCAAGATTCTAGGCACCTCTTGGCCCAAGGCATGCTGACGGCACTCCTCGATCCACACCGGAAGACTTCGGAAACTAGCAGCATTGGTGACATCATAGACAAACACCACAGCGTGGACGTTGCGGTAATAGTGCTGCACCATACTCTTTCGAAAGCGCTCCTGGCCTGCGGTGTCCCACAACTGGACCTGGTAGAGGGGGAAAAGGAGCGCCATTAGCTGTCAACTAATATCATACATGCATATTTGTCCTTTTTAAGGGATAGTTCACCCAAAAATTAAAATTCTGTCATTATTTACTCACCATCATGTCGTTCCAAACCTGTAAGACCTTCATTCATCTTCGGAACACAAGTTAAGATATTTTTGATGAAATCCACAAGCTTTCTGACCCTGCATAGACAGTAACGCAACTGAAATGTTCCCAGGTCAAGAAATGTAGCAAGGATCACCTGATGTCACATGGACTATTTTACTGATATCCTTGCTATGTTTCTGTACCTGGGAACATTCCAGTTATGCAGGGTCTAAAAGCTCTCAAATAACCTCAATTTGTGTTCCGAAGATGAACAAAGTTCTTACGGGTTTGGAACGACACGAGGGTGGGTAATTAATGACAGAATTTTAATTTTTGTGTGAACTATCCCTTTAACATTGCAGAAGAATGCAGGGTGTGTTCACCTATAAATGACAAACACATGTAGGTGTCTTGTGCATTAGAGTTTTTGGAAATTTCCATTTAGTTACATACTGCTGTTATGACCGATGTAATGGTGTACCACCAATGTATAGACAGTCTCAATAATAAATCTAACCCTGAATTACATTGGCCATCTCTTCAACCTTATAAAGTCTATTGTAGATGTCTATTGTAAAACAATGTAGTACATGCATGATGGTTTATACTGACAACTGATAGTTATACATTCTGCTATACTGCTATAAAAACGTTACTGATTTAATTATTTACACTATATGCTATCAGAATTTCTTCTTACTTTTTAGCCATAAAAATAACTACATCTACCCAACTACGCATTTTGTGAATAAAATCATACTCTATGGGGCATAAAAGCCTTGTGTATCAAATATGGTACAAACCATAAAACACAAACTTTATTTACATTATATCTAAAGGATCAATAAACTAATCTATTTTAAAAGAGACATGTGTCAGGCCTTACAGGATGACATTAACGTATTGAGTAAATTTGCAAAATAACGTCCTGAAATCAGAAGCATCCTCACCTTGATTTTCTCTCCATCTATTTCAATAACCTTCTCCCGAAAATCCACCCCAATAGTGGCCTCAGTCTTGTCTGGAAACTTGCCCGCACAGAATCTATAGGTGAGGCAAGTCTTGCCAACTCCAGAGTCTCCTATCACGATGATCTTAAAGATCCGAGTCCGCGGGGGAGGCAGCGAAGAGCTGGTCAAAGATGAGCTGAATTCAAACGAGGACTCGATATCTGCCATGCTGTCTTCCTATAAGTGCCTCAGAGAATGGCACAGTGCAAATGTGTGCTGATGCTAACGGATCAAATAAATAATTCAAGCGCAGGCTTAGTTTAACCTTCAGCCCCTCACCTCAAGCGTCATGTGCAAAACTTAGCGATTCAAGCGTCGGGGACTGTATTTGACGTGTTGACCGGTAGACTCCGCATTTTGCTGATGCATTCCTGGCGGAGTCCTCTTACACTGTTTGGGGGTCTGTCTGTAGCCACGTACGACGTTGACATAACTGTAATCTCGCGAGAAGTCACATAATACGAGCGTTTTGTGTGGTACTTCCAAACAGCACACACAAAAGAGCATCACAAAACTGAAACTTACCACTGTAAACAGAGCACACAAACCAAACACACAAATAAAATATTTAAGTTATTTTATTATATTCTATTGTAATATGTGCATGTATTAAATAAAGGAGGTGGAAGTTTTTACTTCTTTGCAGTGACTTGATGCTTCTTTTAATATTGTAAAATTGCACTAAAAAGATTTAGTCGAGTTTGTTTACTGATTCTTTCCCTTAAAAACTCAGATTATAGATTTTAGATTAAACTAGATTATAGTTTATTTGCATCGATATTATTTTGGCATCCAAGAATTTGAAACTGAAAAGGCTGAATTCTTGTCTGTAACTGCATTATTGTTCTGTTCTGTTGTAGATTGATTTTGATGATGGCAAATGCCCAATATACCACAATCATATGAAGGGTATTTATAATGTTTAACAGTCTGTGCACAACTAGTTTCAGGGTGAGTCTTGAGTCTAACTCCTGCTACTTGTTTTGTCAGAAATGTAGTGAATTAAATATTCTTTAACAAAAGAATCCCATCAGAGGCACCCGTTTCTCAGGCTCCAGTGCTGATGCTCCGTCCTCGAGCATGGAACATGGTGGAGCACAACATGATGGTATGGATCTTGTAGTGAGCTTGTTTAATGGCACAGATGAGAATATTGGTGTCTTTGTTTGTTTTTCCAAACCATGTGTTGGTCTGTTTGAAATTAATTTAGTTTCACATTTCACCTAATGATGATTTAATTATCTGTTGTAAGGTTTTAAAAATTTTATCACTTATAACCACTCCTTTAGAAAAGAAAATTGGATTTTCTCCTAGACAACATTAAGTGTAAATGTAGAGAAAATGGATACTTTTGCTTGTTTTCTGCTTTAGATTGTACTTCTATGGAAAAACCCCAGTAACCTCACATGTGTATCAGATAAAATTTCAAAAACTGCTGAAACTCAGATCTAAATTCAAGAGATTTCAGTGAAAGCAATTCATAATAAAAGTCTTCACACTCATGTTATAGCTCTGTACTCTTAATTTATGTCAGTAAATGTCTCATTTGTGTCTGTTTATATTGCTCCAAATGGGTTTTTGATTCAGATTAAAATAAAAGATATCTTAGAAATCTCTTTAGCTGTAAATTAGCTAATGCTGCATAGTAATATATCCTTCTTGGTAGTGTGAAGTATATGTACAGTCACGACCAAAAGTTTTGGCAGTGACAGATTTTGTGTTTTGGAAAGTTTGCTGCTATAGTATTTGTAGATTATTTTTCCACATTTTTCTTTGGTGTACTGAAAAACAATGATAAACATATCATAAGTTTTAAAGGCTTTTATTGGCAAAAAAAAAAAAAAAAAAAATGTATATATATATATATATATATATATATATATATATATATATATATATATATATATATATATATATATATATATAATTTGGCCACAGATCCAAAATTTCAATGTAATGATCTTTGAGCCACTTCATCACTCTTGTTTTGTGACATGGTGCTCCATCCTACTTAAAATTGCACGGATCATCACCAAATTGCTCAAGGATTGTTGGAATAAGTCACACTTGCAGGACGTTTTGATACCGTTCTTTATTCATGGTAGTGTTTTTGGACAGAATTATGAGAGAGCCCACTCTCTTGGTTGAAAAGCAACTCCACACATGGATGGTCTCAAGATGCGTCACTGTAGGCACAACACAGGACTCATGGTAGCGTTCACCTTTTCTTCTCCGAACAATTGATTTTCCAGATGTCCCAAACAGTCGGAAGGGAATTTCATCAGAGAAAATAACTGCACCAGTCTTCTGCTGTCCAATCCTTGTACTTCCTGCAGAATTTCAGTCTGTCCTTGATGTTTTTCTTGGAGAAAAGTGGCTTCTTTGCTGCTCTTCTTGACACCAGGCCGTTGTCCAAAAGTCTTGTCCTCACTGTGCATGCAAATGCTCTCGCACCAACCTACTGCCTTTCCTGAGCAAGCTCTGCACTGCTGGTGACACGATTCTGTAGCTGAGTCCTCAGGAGGAGACTGTCCTAGCGCTTGCTGGACACTCTGGGATGTCCTGAAGACTGCAGTCGAACCTCTCTCCTTGAAGTTCTTGATGATCCTGTAAATGGTTCTTTCAGGTGCAATATTCTTTGTAGCAATTTCCTTGCATGTGAGGCCATTTTGATGCAAAGTGATGATGGCTGCACGCGTTGTTTGGAGGTAAGCATTGCTAAAAAGAACACAATGATTGGAAGCGCTTCTTCCCTCCATCAGTCTGCTCTTACAATCTAATTATGTGCTTCTGAAATGATTAGTCAATTAATTTTACCTGGTCATTTTGTGTCGGGATCAAAAAACAGTGAAATTTGTTTTGTTTTGTTGTTGTTGTTGTTGTTTTTTGTGAAAAGTAATTTTTTTGGCCAATGAAGCTTTTAGCAATTATTTAAAATGCATGTGAAACAATGTCAAGGAACACCAGAACAGCTGAAGCAGCAAACTTTGCAAAACACAAAATTTATGTCACTGCCAAAACTTTTTGCCAAGACTGTACATCTGTTTGTCTGTAGGTGAATGGTTGAGAGGTTCCAGGTCCATTGTTTGATTTTGGTCTGCTGATGTTTCATAATGCAAAACTAATTCTTCAGAACCAGAGTGGCCCTTTTTTCTACTTGTCCAAGGTCAGTGTGGGATCACAGTTCTCTGTTTACCAGAACAGAACTTCAATGTAGAATCAAAAATATCCTAGAAAATCTTAATGATATGTTGTTGAGAGCTACATAGAGGCCAGACTCTGGAGTCAGATTTCTTTCTGGACCGAGAAGAAGGTGTGAGTGTTGACAGAGATTACATATGACCCCACTGCAGTTTTAACTACCATGAATTTTATTTCTAATGTATTCTGAATTTTTCTGTAGCTTGGCCTGCAAGTGGGCTGCATGAAGGCCACTGTGTTGATCGAGTGTGTCCCAGCATCGTTCGAGATGGAGATTTTGTACGAGCTCAAGGAGCACTCTGCTGGTCTAAACTGTGGCATCTGGGATTACTCGGCTTCCTTTGTCAACAGATTTGGTCAGCGAATACATTTTCTGCAAGTTTGACTAGTAGATTCAATCACATTCCTCGATAGTGACAATGGTTGGATTATAGGTCATCGGGCTGATTTCCTCCTGCCTGATCACAGTAAATATGTGGATATGGAGAAGCGTTTCCTGCACAGCTACATGGATCTTCTTGTGCAGACGTGTCACCGCAGGGGTGCCCTAGCAACAGGTGGCATGGCAGCATTGCTGTTGCCTGGAGACAAAGAGAGTGACCTCTTGAGACTGTACTCAGAACTGTCACCAGACAAGATGCAACCAGATCAAATAAAAGCTGTGTTGATTTGAATCCAACCCATAATTGCAATCAAAATATAGTGGCACAAACTTTTAAATCCCAGTATTACAGTGACCAAGCAGTGCACAACACAACAAAATCTTCACAACACAACAAAATCTCCACAACGGAAACAAACCGCAATACAACAAAATAAGCACAGCACAACGGAAACAAGGCACAACACAATGAATTAGTCCTATGCGTTGTGTTGTAGTGTCATTGTGTTGCGCACTACTGGGCCACTGTACATATGGCAGTTCTGTATGTGTTTTTTCATATAAATGATCAAAGCAGGAGTTGATGGGTTTATGGTCTACGACATGGACCTGATTGAGCCCATGCAAAAAGTAAGTGTCACACATAACAAGTTGTTCATTTCAGTCTGGTCATTGATAAACTTCCCCATAACAGCACTCGCATATATACATATAAAAACATAATTTCTCTCTCACACAGCTGTTTCAGCTTCACTCTCATGGTCAGAATCAACTCCTACAGCTTCGTGAAGACATCACTGTGACCCCTGAAGACTTGCTCATTATGCCTGCGGTCAGTTGAATTCTATCACTGCAAATCATGTTAACAGTTTAATAAATATGTGGTGAGTGTAAATGCTTTTGCCTTTGTATTGTGTGCTTTATATCTCTATAGGGAGGCGTAACACGGTACGGACTGAGATATAACATTGCTGTAGGTGTACTCTTCATTGAAGCCTGGCTTTCAGGTGCAAAACTTTATTTCACCTATGACTTTTTATACAACACTTTTATGCTGTGATGCTATGTGATTATGATATTGACTTTGTACAACAGGCAGAGGTCATTTCTTCTATCTGGGGAAGGTTGAGGATTCAGCAACGGCAGAGATATGCTGATCTCAGGTTGGTTCACTCAGAGTTCACATGCTACAATATAATATTATCTCTTATTCTAAGAGGCTGCATTTTTCAGGTCTGGCAGTGGATTCGGCACCAAGTGAGACTGGAGGACGATGGGGCGGTAGTGACCCGAGCTCTTGTCAGCAGTTTGGCTGAAGTTCTGATGGAAGATCTGAAAGCAGCCATACATTGCCAAACAAGCAGGTAAACAATGCTGTACTGATGCTTCATATATTGGATAGAGAAAACATTTGTTGGAATGTGCACTTGAACAGAACATAGTGACCAGAAAATGAAGTGGGATTCACACAACAAAAGACCATGCATTACAGTGATTTTACCACGGTTACAGGACGTTCTTGTAGATGGCATGAAGAAATCATTGTTCAGTAGTGAAGTGAATTATAAAATTCCTCAAGTACTATATATATATATATCGCTCGTGACGTCATTAATGAATAAACACCTTTTGCACAGCTATGGCATATACACAGCGCTGCCCACGTGGCTATTGCTCCTAAAACAGCTAATTTTTATCAGTTCTTTTGTCTTTGGGTCCTTATATATCTCACAGATTTCTGCACGTTCTAAATCAGATACAGCTAAAGTTGCAGAGTAAAGATTACATTCATAGTCATGCATTAGTGAGAGCACTTGCGTGTGTGAATTAATTCTACCTGGCAGTGTCTCTCTACTAATAGTGAAGCTGTGAGATTTAGCGTTAGTTATTAATAAATATATGCTTGAACTTTTCAGTTTTTAAGCTACTTTATTGAGAAATCACAGAATAGTGTTGATAATACATTTCTGCACTGAATGATTCTGTGTGCGCGATCTGTGCATGATGTACCAGGCTACGAGCTACTGTCTGTAGCCTATGTGTGTTACAGTGCAGCAGCGCATTAGATTAACTGAATGGCGATTAGTTTACCTGTACAATAAACTTTTTTAAACGTTCAATTTCGAGCATGCAGTAATATAATCACACGTCTTGTGGAACGCTTTCGGAGTATTCATATATTTGTCATTTCAACAGTTAGGAAAAGGAGCATAAATGTAGAAGTCCTTCAAAGATTTCTTATCCTGTTGCACCCCCTATAGGACCATTGACTAGTCGACGTCAAGCTTAAAGCATCATGGCAGAGCATTGAAGTCGACTAGTCACGCAACCCCTATATATAGATGTTAATATTAATATGTTAATATTGTTTATATATATATACCTTTACATGGAAATACTTGGGGGAAAAACACATGAAAATAAGATGTTGCCTTGGCGACTAACTGAAATACAAAAATTACATTTTAAATATAATTGAAATAAAAATATTACAAAAAATATTTAAACTTCATTTAGCATCTATTATTTTATATAAACTAAAATTAAAACAGAAATATTAAAGCAAATGTATATAGCACCTCAGTGATTGCCCGTGAGCTCACACTGAGAATTACTGACCTTTTCTCCATTTCCACTCTTTTTAGGGACAAACAGAGGTTGATGACTGCTGTGTCCATGTTTCTAGAAACAGTGCAGAAGAATGATTTCCCAGAGTTCCTTACTACATACCTTAATCTGGACCACACTTTCCACAGCTCTCAGAGCTAACATGAGAACCGACAGATAGACATAGAGCCCAAAGCCAGACTCTAAATTACTTCATCACAAACAAAATATTATATCCACGAACGCTTGTTGTCTTAACATGTGAATACATGAAAGATGGTTTATAATGTCTAAAAAAGGATAGGAAATTTACTTTAATTTACCTATAGCACAGTGGTTTTCAACCAGGAGATCTAATGATGATTTATAAGCTGAAACAACTTTAAATCAATCAAGATGAGGAAGTGATATTAATATATAAGGAAAGGAAAAAAAGAGTTTTGTACTCAGAAATTCTACCCTGTAAATATTTTAAAACTGCCATAGTTAGTAAGTATTAGTCATTATAGTAGTTTTACAAATGTATTAATTTATATTATTTTTCCAAAAAATAAAATACATTTGTAAAACTACTATAATTATTTTTTAACCAGGTAATCACAAAGAACTGGAAAAATCTGAATATTGGGCATGGATTAAAATGTTGACAACCACTACTACTACACAGGAATCAAGGCTGTAATACATTTGTATATATTTTAAAGTAATCTTATTGGTAACCAATAAAAGTAAAGCCCAAATGAGTGAAGTAAAAATAAATATTTATATAGATACAAATTCTAGCTCTTTTCATCAGCAAATGTTTGGTTTAACTTTAGCAAAACCCCTGCAAATTCTTGTGTTCTGTATTTTCTAAAAGATTAAACTTTTACATCATACATTGTAACCAAAACCAAATGTGGAAATTAAAAAACAAAAAGAGAAATACATCACAGTCATGTTATTTTTTTTTTATTTGTAACTGTGTGAGTGTCAAATGACAGGACATGTTCTCAGAATTCAGACAGTTTGATGGAGTCTTGTATTATGGTGGAAAAAAATCATAAACAGAAAGCAGAAAGTTTGAAACCAACATGAGAACCCAAACAATGAGTGAGAGAGAAAAATAAAAGATGCCAAACAAACCCAAAAGAAACAGTCACAGTAAAAGTCCTACAGGTCCAACAGATGCCACTGCGGCCTCTAAGATATTCACTGGAAAACCGAAAGGCAGCAAAGGATTAAAGAAAAAAAATATATAAAATAAAGAGATGCACGTCTGCCTCTCCTGGCACTCCAGGTAACCTTTCATTAGACTGTTATCAGCTGATTGGCTGAACATCAGTGTCTCCTCCCAGCAGAAGTGGTGGGTTTTCACTGCTGGCTCCCCCTGGTGGCTGATCCTGGAACAGCTTCTGCCCAGCCACATTTATTCAGTGCCACACTCCCCACACCCCCAACCCCCCTTTCCCAGGTACCCTCGCAACAGGTGCCGTCATCTGCATCTAAAGGTCCGCCCCACAGGTTTGGCACACGACCACGCAAGTCAAACCAAGACCAAAAGTATTGCTCCTCCTGATATTATTCGGTTCTCTTTAATATTATCTTATATAAATTACTCTTAAAAACATGTTAAGCAAGATGCATGTGTCTGATAAACATGAATTAGGCCCGATGAGTTCACTTTGACTGTGCTGATCAATCTTTCTCTTTAATACCGTTTATTCTGTTCTAGCATAAGAGACGCCACTGGCCATTTTTTTTTTTTTTTTTTAAAAAAGCAAAACAAGATAGAAAGGAGGAAAAAAAAAAATGTAAAATGGGTTTTTCCCCTATTGCTCGCTCGCTTCCAAGGCGGAAGGTAACCATGGTCTTGTTAGTGCAGTAGAGTCTCAACCTCAGTGGGGCGTCTGGTCTCAAAATGCTGACGGCCATAAAACGGCCACCCTGCTCCCTTCCTGAAATGCTCATATCTCATTAGGCATGTCCTCATGGTCGCAGGGGGACAGGTCTCCATTGGTGGTCACCGCAGAGTTGTCCTGGTAACTGGGGGGCATGAAGGCTAAAGCGTAGGGATAGATACCGTGGCAAGACGCACGGTACGATTCGAGATTTTTCTCCTGCTGTGAGCCCAGACTGCCATCCCTCAACGCTTGGAGCACCTCGGTACACGTCTGATATTCACACATACAAATATGAGAGATGTAGCATCATGCTTTTCATGAGAAATATCCCAATTTTATACGGTTCTGTTTATGGTTATTGTACCTGAATGGTTCCGCCTGTTAGGGACTCGTTCAAGGAGGTAGCCAGCTCGGCAGCCATCCCCTCAGAGGAGGGGTCCAGAAAGACCATCATCTTAGCAGCTGCATTCAACAAAAAGGTAGATGCTAAATGAACAGCTACAGGAATTTAGTGGTACACTCATGCTTAAGGGTTTCACAGCAACAAAGCAATCAGAAGTCATTCATATCTGGTCACTTGAGTGAAAGTGGCCACTGGTGTAGTTCAAATTTATGAGCAGCAATGTGATTGAACAATCACCAAAGACACTGCAGACAGTGATCTGCTTTCTGAAATGGTCTGATACAGGAACCCAGTAGAAGCAACCAACAGTACAGTGAGACTGTGACCTCTAGCGATTTAACTGTTTCAGATATGACCAATCCTTTAATGGTGGAATCCTTTAATCTCTTGATTAAATGACTGGATTAAATAAATAAGATCTTGCATAATGAAAACAAGGGCATGGAATGGAACGTTTAAGCAACGAGTGAACAAACGTTTGGCTTTAGAATTGAATCACAAATATGACTCAGTCTTGTGTCTATGAAGAGTCGATAGTGGTTTTCAAAAGTTCTTTAACATCATAAAGTGGGTACCTGCAACTCTGTGTGGTATTGAGTTTGCATGTTTGCTCAGGAAGTTCTTGTTGAAAGTCTTGGGGTCACTCTCGCCAAACAGTTTTGTGATCTCCTGCTTCAGAACCGTCTGCACTGCCTCCGGCATGTCCTTACTGTCTGACACTGAAAACAGACACAGATCTTACTGTTCATGTATCTTTTTTTGTCCCATGTGAGGAAACGATATGTGCCTTTATGTACCTCCTTTGAAGAATCGCACCAAACACTGGTGGAGCCAGGGGTGATCGGGGTCCAGTGAGTAAGCTCTCTTCACCGACTGCAGCATCAACAGATACTTCTCTACAAACACAAACACACATTAGGAGTTTTCAATCACACATCCTGAAACATTATGAATCACTATGTTCAAGTTCATCAGTCTGCTCACCTTTCCTGAGGTAGATCTCAAAGGCCAGCAGATGCGTGTCTATTTTATTCTTAACTAAGTTCTTGAGAGGAGTCAAGAACTTAACTGCTTCTTCTAGAGGATTCTCAACCTACAGACAGAAACAGCACATGCTGATGAACAGAATCAAAATATTTTATCCTGTAAAGTACAAAAGGCTTTGTCAAGATACACACCTTCGCCAGTTTTTCTGGTATGAGCTCCTCTTTAGGTCCTCCAATCTCCTCCTCAT
Source organism: Cyprinus carpio (assembly GCF_018340385.1). Taxonomy (NCBI): domain Eukaryota; kingdom Metazoa; phylum Chordata; class Actinopteri; order Cypriniformes; family Cyprinidae; genus Cyprinus; species Cyprinus carpio. Next base: position 14,624,543 of record NC_056610.1, read on the forward strand.
CCTCTTCCTTTTTCTTCTTTTGGTTCTTTAGCTGTTTTTCTTTTTCAGCATTCTTCTTTTCCTCCTCTAACTGGGCTTTCTTTTGGGCACGTCTCTGTTTGTTGCGCAATTTCTTCAGCTCCTTGTCTGTTAGGTTGGCTACAGAATAAAAAATTGTTACTTTTTTTCAAAAAGCAAGGATGGACCTCTAAAGTTTGAATTTGTTTTGTGTGCATGACTGTACCATTGTCAGCCTGCGACTCCTTGTTGTCATCGGAGAGCGGGTTATCATGAAGGCTGAGGTAGATCTCGATGGCTGTACGTGCTGCCTTGAAGTAAAAAGGGTGCATGCGCAACACGTCCTCTAGATTGAGCAAATCGACGTAAGAACGCAAGGTCATCTTCCGCATACAGTATGTGTGGAAGTCGAACTGGTCGTCTGTTATCTCCACAAAATGCTGTCAACAACAAAAGTGTCAGGATATTTATATAACCTACAGATTTAGCACAGACCAATTAATGTCAGTTTGCTAACTACAGCTAAAATCAACATCTGATAGTATCTAATTCTGCAAGATTTACCCTCTCAATTTCATGGCACTTCTTCAGCGCCTCTCCATATTTGTTCAAGGACTTGTAGGCCAGAGCACACTCCGTCTGGAACCACATGCACTGCATCTCATTCAGATTCTCTACAGCAGAGGCTCCTTCCTGCAGGTGACAGAGATTGGATACATTCAGACTGATGTGTTTTTGATAATGAGACACTCTTGGAAAAATTAATGTGAGAGATTAAAAAGTCATTATGGAAATTGTAGTCCCAAATTTCATTTACAAGGGACAAGCAAATTATTGGTTAAATCATTATCTGTCAGTTTTTGCACTAAAATGCACTGAAAAAAAAACAACAACTGAAAAAGGGTTTTTGGTCAAAGGAGGAAAAAAATGTTACTGCTTTCAATGCTCCTAAAATGTAATGTTAACTAACATTTTACTATTTCAGTCTTTCTGGAGCTGAACAGCTGCCAGAGGCAATGCCTCCAAATGAACAGATTTGTCTTTTAAAAGGACTTTATATAGAAACTAAAATAACACACTACCATTCTAATGTTTGGGAGCAGTACGATTTAAAAAAGAAGTCTCTTATGCTCATCAATGCTGCATTTATTTGATCAATAATGCAACCAAAACTGTAATATTGTGAAACATTACTACAACTGTTTTCTATTTTAATATATTTAAAAAATGTATTTATTTCTGTGATGGCAAAGGTGAATTTTTAGCAGCCGTCACTCCAGTCTTCAGTGTCACATGATCTTTGGAAATCATTCTCTGATTTAGTGCTCAAAAACATTTCTTAATTTAAAATAGAAACCTTTTTGCAACATTATACAAGTTTTTACTGTTACTTTTGATACTTTTAATGCACTCTTACTGAATAAAAATCTGACCATATAGCCCATATTATATATGTAATAACTGGTGTTATTTTAAGTGCGTTCTCACAAGCATGTGACCTTCACCATACTAACCCGTGTGAACTTGGAACACATCTCTTCAGCCTCTTTGATAAGTCCAGCCTTGAGCAAATACTTGGCACACTTGGAGTTGATGAAGCGGTCAGCAGTGTCCAGAGCCTGGGCCTCATCCATCCAGCGAGCAGCTTCACGGATGTTACCCGCATGCTTATAAGAGAACAAGACACGGAAAATAAAGTCACTCTCTCATGTTCTATTTAATGGTTTCTATCTTGAGAACATTTTGAAACAATGTAAAAGTGTCTCATTTCTTTTACGTCAAACTGTTTCAACGACGCGAGGTCGCTTTACCTTGTATATCTTTGCCTTGATGAGGAAGAGCTCTATGAGGGTGGGGGTGCTTTCGATGGCTGCATTGATGTATTCGAGGGCAAGCGTCTGTTTGCCGATATGGTTGAAATGCTGGGCCAGGAAATACTGAACCCACAGTAAAGTAGTGGGGGGCTCCGTTTTCCCATCATCTACAAATTCAGCAACACATGTCCACAGTGAGAACTTTGGCAACACTGTCATCCGTCATCAAAATCTGTTTACATGTACTCACCCTTTTGGTTGAACATTTTACAAGTTCTCAAACATTTTTCATAGCCCACAACTAATTCCTCAATTATTTCTACCTGCAGAAGACAGGAACATGTTATAAAAATGGTGTCTGTTCTTATATGTTCTACACATTCTCTTGGTTATATTGCCCCATCTCACCTTGTCTTTTTGATGGTAGAGTGATTTCAGTGTGGTAAAGACAGGCGGGCATCCTTTGCTGAAGTTCATCCTCAGGTAGCGATCCAAACACTCTCTAAACTTCTCACCTGCGAGAGCCAAATGCAGTCATATACACGGCCACATTCTGAGAGCATAACAGTTCTACTGATTTGACAAGACTGGCGCTGACCTGTGAGGAAGCTGAGAGGAAGTCTTCTTGGCACCAGGCCTTTAGGATACTTAACCCAGGCATCTTCATAGATTTTCTGCTTCTCCTCGACACTCTCTGAAAGCAGACATTGAGTAAGGGACTAATAGAAATTCAAATCAGCCAAGATTTGCTGTGTTGAGAAAAATCTGTATTTACTTGGTTTGAGTGCTTTCTCTAGCCCTTGATAGTAGCTCCAGTTCTCAGGGTTTCTCTCCAGCAGTCGGTGGTAGACCTCCGTAGCTTCTCCAGCCCGATCTAACTTGAGAAGCAGCTCTCCTACACACATACCAACATACGTTGCTTTTAAAAAACTGTGACACCAGAGGATAAACAAATTCATGATGCCAAAATCAGAGCTATAAAATTACCGGTAATATTCAAATTCTGTTATTTTGTTTAATGCAAAAATACATTTCCATAAAAAAAATAAAATCTCATCAAATGAAATGAATACAAGGACACATTAAATTGAAAAAAATTGGCATTACATCAAATCAGCCATAAAAAAAAGAAACCCTCTAATATCAGGCAATAACCAATATATATGCCACACACACACCTCGTGTCTCCTCTACAGCCAGTTTGTCACATATCTGTTTTTCATAGCTGGTCAGGTGATCGAGGGCTTCTTTGTTAAGCCCGGCCTCCCTCAGCAGCTGATTCTGATAAAGCAACAGCTCACTGTACTCGTAATCCACTTTATCTGGAGACGTCTGAAACACAATCAACAACAAACCTCAGTGGCATCCAAAAACAAACACTGTCTGCAACAATAAACTTAGTGTAAATGACAACTTACAGGAAGCAGTGAAAAAAATACCTGTTGTGTTTTGCGGAACTCCTCCACGATCTTAGCCGCCATCTCATAATCTTCCAGAAGGTGGTACGCGATGGCATAACCGATCCAGGAGGCTCTCTGAGCCGGTCGCAACTGCAGTAACTGGTACCTGGTCTCCTGTGAGAGAGAAAGTGTTTCAAATTAGGGCTGCACGATTAATCGCATGCATTTGTCATGCGTGTCTCATCAGTAAAGCCGGTTCCGTGATTAGCGGTAAATATCCGTCACCTGTTTTCAAATGCACCGGGAGTTAATACACAGAGCCGTAGTTCACTGACAAGCTACACAATATCGTGTTCATAATCGAATGCGATTAATCTCAATTATGAACAGAATATTGCGTAGCTTGTCAGTGACCTACGGCTCTGTGTATTAACTGCCGCTCCCGTTTGAAAACAGGTGACAGACATTTACCGCTAATCACGGAACCGGCTTTACTGATGAGACACGCATGACAAATGCATGCGATTAATCGTGCAGCCCTATTTCAAATTATATTAAGACCAAAACAATTTGAGTCAAAGAAGTACTTTGGAAAAATAACTATTTTATTAGCTTGTTCCATGGAACATTGTAGTTTCCTGACACATGGAAGCACTTACATTCAAAATAACTTACCCTGTAACCTTCGAGGTCTCTCATTTGGATCTGCAGCAGTGAGAGATCTCTGAGGATCTGCAGATTGTCTTTGTCCCATTTAAGAGCATTCCTGTAGCACTTGATGGCCTCGTCATACTTCTTATCCGATCGCTGAAGCAAACCATAAACGTGCCAACCTGAAGAAGAGTTAAGGACAGGAAACAGCTCTGCACCTACGACTGTACGATTTGGTGGGAAAATAATCAAGTGACTACTTTCATGACCAAAACTGTGACTCTGGGGCTGCAAAATTTGGCCCAAAATTTTGTGATTATATAATAAAGCTTATAAAATAACTGATTGTACAGTAAAAACATTTTTTTTATAAATAATAATTTTAAAAAAGCACATATATGTATTTAATTAAATCACAGCCCTCGCAATTTGACTAGGCCCTGTTGGTCAATCACTAACAGTTGGGTACAAGTATTAATATGTGCAAAGAAATGACTTCTTTTGACAATTCTTTTTTATGAATCCACTGACATTGGAAAAAGTGTTAAGGATACAGACATGACTCTTCAGATCGTTTCGTAAGCCACGTCGCACTAGGTCATACGCTTCCTCCTTTCGGCCCAAGCAGTTCAGAGTCAGGCCTTTCATTGCAAGGGTCTCTGCAAGATGGAAAAACAGAAATCACTGTGTGCTCAACAAATTGAATTAGTCAAAATGATGAGAAACTGAAGTAATGAATGTCTTGCCTCCATGTTCGGCGAACTTCTGGTTGGACAGGATCTGTTTGCAAAACTTGAGCCCATTTCTGTACTGCTTGTGTTCATAGCATCTCTGCAAGACATAAAATGGAAAAAGCACGCTAATAATTACTTGTTCACTGCACATTAGGCAAAATGAAAGAAGGGTGAAGATGTGTGGTTGTCTTCCTAACACTTTAAACCACCTTTAAAACCATGCAGAAAGCAAGTGTGACACACATAACAATTCCAATTCCAAAATCAGGTGTGTTATACAAGTGTGAATCACCTTGGGACTCTGTAGAAGACACACAAAGGCTAAAGGAGTTCACAAACTCCTGCAAAGACATGCGCTGGATAATCAAGATATCAATGCCAGAAAAGAATCAGAGAAGAAAGCCGCACCTCCTGTCACAACGTTCCCCTTAAAGATCTGCTGCTTAAGGCTGGAGTACACTACACGTCTTTTAAAATCTGAACAGATTTCGAAACACTAGGCATCATACACTCACAGACTTCGTAAGCAGTCACTGAGGTCATACACTTCCAGACTTTCAAGTCGTTCTGATCACTACAAACTCACGCAGAAAAGGGCTCCACAATGTGTCTTTTAAAATCGGCTAAACTTTTGGCAACTAGCGTCAACTGTTCAAACTATAAATTCAAGGGGGAAATGTGTAGCGTATTCCAGCCTTTACTAATGTAACTCTTATTAAAGTAGTTCACAATACTGCTACAACGCCCATAGCAGGCTCAGATAAAAAGGTTATGATGGTGAGATGTTGATTACAAACAGATTCCGATCCACTTTTGTCACCACTACAGCTTGGACATCCTAGAAGAGATGTCTGCCAAATATCAACATCACAGTAACATGAAGGAATGCCTTCTGGCATAATCCTGTTTAAGGGACAGACATCTTTAAGCACTGTTGTTGGCATTGTTATCATGAGTGAAATGTAATGTGTGAGTCTAAGAAATTAAATCACAATAAGGCCTTCTAGCAATTCAAGCTCCCTCCCTGTGACAGAACAGAAACAGATGTTAGAAAACACACATAAACCCACGTCAGATGACTTTGAATTTCTAACTGTATGCTGGAATATCAAAAATCAGGACCGTCTAACAATCAGTAAGAACAACCATTTGGGGCCGTTTCATGACTGGTCATTAATACACATTACTAATTAACAGCAATGACTGGGCAAGCTGCTGTTGAGTCACTATGACATAAAAACTACTTCTTAAAGCACAAAAAAGATTTTCATTACAACAAAAGTCCATCATTTGGATGTTAAAAATTATTTCTAATTGTTCACTATCAGAGCAGGCTTTTTACCCGCTGTGTCCTAGACAGCTGAACTACCCAAAAGCATGTTCATAGGCCTAAATGTTGTGACATATTCTATTTAAGGTCTCTGTGAAATCACAAAGTTTTGCAGCTTTTAGTAAAACCAGCTTTGCTACATGCAAGTGTCAGCATATAACACACATTATACGCTCGTGTGCTACTATATGTTGACAAATTTAAAGTTTAACTGTAATTTAATCTCAGTAACCTTGTATTTATTCAACACAATATATTAAGTATATTAAATAATCAATATTAATTGCATTACACCCACTTTTGTCTGATCAAAAGCTTTCCAGAATGATAATGTCTCTCCCTTGACATGACTAACAAATCATGATTCATTAACTAAATCTAGTATTTTCATCATTTTTTAATGATAGTTAAATGTTAATGCATGATTTGTCCAGTTAGCACCGACAGCAGATTTGAGGAGAAGCGTTCAGGTACTAATTAATGTGTCAATAATGATGTTTATAAATCATACCACGTGTAAACAGCACACTAACGTAGATATTACAACACTGTCTTCGAATGTTTCATGCTCTGCTCTTATTTTGAGGTTAGTGCTGCTGTAAATGGATGAACTTTCATTCTGTTCACTTGTATGGTGACTAATCGATTCAACCCGTGTTTTGACTTGGTGCACGAAGCACTCAAACAACACGTTGTTACTGGTGCAACTTTATAAAGCGACTTTGTAGCATCGTTGAATGTTTATTCCGTCCACACAGCTATTAAATCACTGATCTTTGCGCTTAACTTTCTAAGGCAGTTAGCTGCTCTGTGTCGGGCAAGTTCATCTGCTCTCAAAGTGCGTGAACGTGCACGAGCTAATAATCATGTTACGAGTATTAAAGCAATGCCAATGCGCACTTGTTAGCTTGCAAAAGACTCCTAGGAGATTTCTCTTGAGGTCAGCGGAGAGAGATCCTGGCTAAAATAGGAAGGGGGTTGACACACGCTTGCTTTCTATTATTAACAATCCTGCGTTCGTTAGCAGATATATTTCCCCCAACTTACCAATATTCTCTTAAAGAGAGCGTTCTCCTTCGGCGGCAGAGTTACCGAGGGCATGCTTCTTCTTCTTCTTGAGTACTGATCACCGTGACTTTGCTCTGATCATGAATCGGAACCCGCGATCCTCTGGCCGGATTGTCTGCCGTATCGTAAAAGCCCCCCGAACTTCGCTGTCTGGGGATTTTCGCTTTCACGTGGTGACAGCAGGCCCCCCTTCAGAACCAAAATGGCGACGCTGATCCTCCCCGGGTCAAGCGGGGAACTGCGCATGCGCGGAGTGTGCGGCATTTCCGAGGCGGGGATAAAACAGTGGAAACTACTTTTTTTTAAATGTACTATAAATTAAATATATAACTATATGGAAAATATACATAACGTTAAAGGAAATGATAGTGCTGCCCCTGGCGATTTTCTTATAATTACAATAAAGGTACGACCGAGCGTATTGAATGATGCATGTAATGCCTTATGCATATAATATTATCTTGGAAGTATGCTGTTATTGTGTTTGACGCTTCAGCAAAAAAACTTTTGTAAAGGCTTGTGGGAGCCGTGCTTCTGAAAGACAGCATGTTTATAGCAGATAAATACAGCTGTACTAATAAACATATATTTATTATGATGAAACCACTACTATTCTAAAAAACTGGATATAATATAAACTGGACTAAACCTTTGAGTATTTGAGGATAATAATGTTTAATGATAAAGTAAAAGAGGCTGTGGTTTTGCATGGCATGTATTCAGCTGAAAGTGTTTGAGAGATATCATTTAGATATTGATAATTACTGTATTTTTGTTCAACCGAAAAAAAAAGATTATTTGTGTAAACAAGGATTTTTTTCGAGTGGATATGAAAGATTGGAAGGACTTTTAGATTTTTATAGATTCAAGATGGATCATTTTTATGTATCATTCCAATAAAAACAATTGTGACAATTATATTTTTCTCTTACACCTTTTTGTTGTTTTGAGAATTCAATTTAATTTATTTATTACAAGACACCAATTCACCTGTTTGGAGAACATTGTCAATAAAAAAAAAGATTTAAAAAAAAAGAAAGGAAGAAAGAAAGAAAGAAAATAAAATTATTATTAATTAATGAATGGTTGTTATGTACACTCGAGTGTGTTTCAACATTTAGGATAAAAGAGGTAGAGAAAGAACAAAGGAAGAGAATAGGGGGGCATTAGGAAGGAAAAATAATGGAGAGGGAGGGTTAGATGTCCCTTTTAGCATGGGAGAACTGCAAAGGGCATTGAATAGAACAGGGAAGTCTGCGCCAGGAAAGACAAAGTGTGTTACAGCATGCTTAAACATTTAAGTATAGAAAAATCAGGAGAAGCTACTGATGTTATATAACAGAGTGTGGGAGGAGGGAAGGTTACCAAAAAGTTGGAAAGAGGCAGTAATTATTCCAATAAGAAAGCCTGGCAAAGATCCAAGCAAGCCGGGAAATTACAGGCCACAAACTTCACATATTTGTAAATTAATGGAGCGCATGATAAATGAAAGACTTATGTATTTTTTGGAGAGTAAAGATATAATAGCTAGTTGTCAAAGTGGATTTAGAAAAGGAAGAAATACAATTGATTCGGTAATAAATTTGGAAGATGAGATAAGAAAAGCTCAAGTAAACAAGGAGACAGTGGGAACAGTGTTTTTTGATGTGGAGAAGGCGTATGACATGATGTGGAGGGAGGGACTTTTAATTAAATTGCATTTAATGGGAGTTGGAGGAAAAATGTTCAATTGGATCATGGATTTTTTAAATGGAAGGGTTATTCAGGTAAAGATAGGTCAAGAATTATCAAATCAATATAATGTAGAAAATGGGACACCACAAGGGAGTGTAATTAGTCCAATTTTATTTTCCATCATGATTAATGATATATATTCAGAGCTTCCATTAGATATGGGGAGATCCCTATTTGCAGATGATGGAGCTATATGGAAGAGAGGAAGAAATGGTGAATTTATTAAAAGGAAATTACAAAACGGAAATTAATCAAGTGGAACAGTGGGGGACAAAATGGGGGTTTAAGTTCTCAGTAGAAAAAACAAAGGTAATGCTTTTTACAAATAAAAAGAAGGATAAGGAATGCAAGGTGGAAATGTATGGAACCAATTTAGAGAAAGTAGAGTGTTTTAGATTCCTGGGAGTATATTTTGATACAAAACTAACGTGGAGGGAACATATAAAGTATACAGTGTGTAAATGTAAAAAAGTGCTTAATGTAATGAGGTGTCTTGCAGGATTGGATTGGGGAGCAAGTTTTTCAGCTCTGAAATATATTTATATTGCACTAATAAGGTCTAAATTAGATTATGGTTGTATTGTGTATGGGTCAGCAGCAAAATCTGTATTAACTGAATTGGATGTTGTGCAGACACAAGCTTTAAGAATATGTTTAGGGGCAATCAGAACTTCCCCAGTGTGTTCACTTCAGGTTGAAGCAGGTGAAATGCCTCTATGGCTACGAAGGAAACATCTGGTAGCCAACTATTGGATTCATTTAAGAGGGCATGGGGACAATCATCCAACAAAAAAGGTACTACAGAATTGTTGGGAGAAGGAGAGGAGGAAAAAGGAAAGTTTTGGTTGGACAGGAGATGTAATAGCAAAAGAAATGGGTGTATATGAAAAAGAATTTGCTAGTACTGTGGTGTGGACTAACAAGCCAATCTGGACAATGGAAAAATACAAAGGTGGACATAGAGCTGTTAATAATAAAAGGATGCAGTAGGAGTACAGATATAGTTAGTGAATATTATAGATATATGGACAATATGTACAAAGATAGTATTCAGATTTTTACAGATGGATCAAAGGATTTACAATCAGAGACAACAGGATCTGCTGTATATATTCCTAGTCATAATGTGTGAATAAACAAAAGAACATCTGACAGCTTAAGTGTGTATACAGTCGAGTTGTATGCAATATTACTAGCATTAGAATGGACTGAACAATCCGGATGGGACAACATTGTAATATGTAGTGATTCTGTTTCTGCCCTCATGAGTATAAAGTCTGGTGTGACTAGGAACCCATCAGGAATTACTTTATGAGATTTTATTTACAAACTCAAGAATAAGTAGGCATGGGAAAAAACATTACATATTTATGGGTACCAGCTCATGTGGGCATACAGGGAAATGAGAGAGTAGACAGACTGGCAAAAGAGGCAACAAAAAAAGGAAATATTGATGTCAAAATTAAATTATCAAAAACAGAAGGGAAGAGTTTAGTGTGGAAAAAGATAATGGAAAAATGGCAGCAGCAGTGGGATAATGAAATCAAAGGGAGACATCTGTACATGATACAAAATAGGATAGGTATTTGCAAGTTAAACAAAACTCTTCATAAGGAACAAGTCATAATAAACAGACTGAGGATTGGACATTGCAAGTTAAACAAAACTCTTCATAGTATAGGAAAACACCCAACAGGATTATGTGATGAATGTCAGGAGGAGGAAACAATTAATCACATCTTTATATCATGTAAGAAATACATACTAGAAAGGCAAGAGTTCAAGAATCAGCTACAGGAAATAGGTATATTAGAATATAATGTTAAAAATATAGTAACATATGGAAATAATGACCAAGGACGGAGATATTTGTTTAATTTTCAAAGGAGAACTGGACTGGAAAGAAGAGTTTAAATAAAAAAAAAAAAAAAATAAAAAAAAAATAAAAATTGAGTAAGCTTGAATGAGACAACAGATGGCAGTAATGCAACACTATGGATGCCAACTGCCGTAAAAATCCAATGAAGAAGAAGAACATTTAGGATTGACCAGGGGGCAAGGAAGTCGACCGGAAGTTGAAGTCGGCCGCGTGCCGCCATCTTGTAGCAGAACTTCACTTGCGTTAGCAACCCATTGACTTCCATTCATTTTTGCGTCACTTTGACAGCGAATAACTTTACATCTGAGGCGTTTAAAGACTCTATTTGTTCATTATTTATTTCTAAAGATACACGACAATGTATAAAGGGCTCCATTACCTTCTATGTTACATTATGGCCCCGTAGAAACAGTTTTTGTAAAAATAGGCTAACGATTGCGTCATAACCACTCGACTCTCTGTCGCACAGTAGAGAAATTACCGTACAGACAGGAGGAGAAGCTCGCAGGCAATCGGGGAGACGTCAAGAGATATGGCGTACTGGCGTTACATTTTAAAATACTATACAAAATAATTAATCAGAATACTTACTCCTGCTCACTCACGCCAAATAACTCCCCGCTCAAGCTCGCCGTCTCTGCAAGATTAACGATGGCAGTTTGCACGCACAGCTACTAGAAGGTTTACATCTGTCAGACAGGTTGCTGACGTCATCAAGTTTAGTTTGAGTCTGCGCGTCAGAAACGGAAGTGCTAAAAATCGCTAAAAACGGGCTTCACTTGTCTCAATTGAGTTCCAATGGGGTCGCTGTGTCCATTTCTTTTACTGTCTATGGGATTGACATGACCACAGAATGTGAGAGAAATAAAGGTATATTAAATGTGTTATCGAGTCATTCGTTCGTGGTCGATTACTCTACTTGCCACTAGGTCAGCCACAGGAGCCAGGAAAAGTAATCGAGCAAGGATCGCATTTCGTCTGGGACAGAAACGCTGCCAAAATGCCTGTTGGTCGGTTATTTTTGAAGACTTCAGCTGTCAATAAGAGTGAGTACGACAATGCAAATTATGCTGGGCGTACATTATATTCTAGGTACATTTGTTTTATTCGCCTTATGGAAGTTTGCAAAGCAGTGTGGCCTGACCTTGCCTAGCTTAGCAAGACTAGCAACACAGCAGCCAATACATTAGTTTCATCGCATGATGAGTTATTCATATAAGTAATAAATTGCACAATTTTAGAATGCATTTATAATGCCCATATATTATGTTTTAATTGCCATTACAACAAAGGACAATAAATATTTGAAAATATTTTTTGACATTATTGTTACATTAATGCGTATTACATCTAACAAAATGAAAATATTGTGCATAATAACGTTTTATAACTTATATATATAAGTTTTGAGGTTTGCTTTTCTCTCTCCTTTTAGTGTTTAGCAGAAATTCCTTTATAGCTTCCAAACCGGATCCCTCCAAGCCAAACATGCTGAGAGTAGGACTAGCATTTGGGAGCACAGCTGTCTTGTGGGCATTGGTAACTCATTTTGAATGAACTCTCAAACATACACACAAACATACTTTTTTGATATTTCTAAACACTCTCTCTGTTCCGCACCAGCTGTTTAAACAGCACCGCACTGATGTGCATGAGTACAAAACGAGGAATGGGTTAGAGTAATTCATGAGGCCATGTAAGTAAAACCATTTATATCTCTTTATTCAGTGTTAATGTCACTTGTAAATTTTGTTAAGTGATGCCATGCTTATGATGTAATAGTGTCTTTTTTCCCCCTTTGTAGGGCAGCAGTTGCTCTGTGCTTTGTGGACCTTCTGTTTTTCCTGTTTCAGTGTTCATCTGCTTGTACAATAATGTTTATTAAAGATGTGTGTATATAACCTGCCTCTAGTCACTCTCTCTTGACTCCAGCAAACATGAGTTGCAGAGATATAAATATAAGTTAAATATATGGTTTAACTTTTTCCCCTTCAATTAAGTCTAATGGTGTGGTTTATAAGCAAAACAATTACAGCATCATTCTTGAACTTTGTGTATGCTAGTTAAGTAAAATCCTATGGTTAATTCTTTCCACGGGATCAGACTTTTGAAAGCAACATTCGGTGACAACAAACAAGTGCTGTTCCAAGATTCAGTTTTATATATTAATAAGAGTCAGGTTAATGTGGTTAGGAAAAGCAAGTTGAATATTTGAGTAAAAAGATTGCCTTTGTACAGAGGAGAACATACAGTGCCTCTTGAAAGTTTGTGAACCCCTTGCAGAATCAGTGAAAATGTGAGTCATTTTAACAAAATAAGAAAGATCATACAAAATGCATGTTTTTTTTTAATTTTATTTAGTATTGTCCTGAGTAAGCTATTTTACATAAAAGATGTTTAAATTTAGTCCACAAGACAAAAAAAATGTCTGAAGTTATTAAAATGACCCCATTCAAAAGTTTGTGAACCCTTGGTTCTTAATACTGTGTGCGGTTATCTGGATGATCCATGACTGTTTTTTGTTTTGTGATGGTTGTTCAGGAGTCCCTTGTTTGTTCTGAACAGTTAAACTGAGCTCTGTTCTTCAGAAAAATCCTCCATGTCCTGCAGATTCTTCAGTTTTCCAGCATCTTTTGCGTATTTGAACCCTTTCCAGCAGTGACTATGATTTTGAGATCCATTTTTTCATACTGAGGACAACTGATGGACTCAAACACAACTATTAAAAAAGGCTCAAACATTCACTGATGCTCCAGAAGGAAACACAATGTATTGACAGCCAGGGGGTGAAAACTTTTGAACAGGATGAAGATGTCCAAATTTTTCTTATTTTGTAGAAATATATATATATATATATATATATATATATATATATATATATATATATATATATAAAATCAATACTTTTATAGCAATAATTTTTTTTTTTATTATTATTTTTTTTTTTTTTTTTTTTTTTTTTTTTTAACATTTATTCATCATTTAGCACTGCCCTTCGGAAGCAGCAGAAGATACTTGCATGTTTCCCGAAAAACAAATTAAGTAAATTAAATTAGGGAAATGTTTTGTTATTGCTGGTGCCATGATTAAGAGTGGCTAAAAAGACTATCTGAGTAAATATAGATATTTTTGCGATGTAAATAGCATAAATTAAACAAACAATGTGATTGGTAGCGTGCCACGGAATCCCAGCAGTGGGAGGATCCAGACAAAGCGCGTTCTCCTCCCCTCCACTGTCTCCACACTTTCACAGTCATTCATTGCGCCTCCATTGGACTCGTTTCGCACGCTGCTTTCCTCCTGTGGCAGTTTGGACGATGTTTGCGAGCAGAGCAGCCTGGCAGAGGTGTGGGCCTCTGGCGCGACAGTCCCTGCACCGCGCGCAGCTCAATAGAAATGGTGAGCAGGAGCGTATGCGTCTCGTAAAGGTTTATTCTTACTGTAAAGCATGTAATTTGCATGGCGTTTTGGGCTTTAATTGTGATATTTCACACATTTCAACTTTTGCTTACAATGAAAATGTGCTTGAGCGAGCTGTATCATAATATTTTTCAAAAAAAATACTATTTTTGGAAGGGCAGATGGCATGTGGTTTAGGGTTAAGAGGACATGAAGGTCAGTCTCAACATCGGATCCTATTGGTGCTCCACATTTTTAAAAGGCTAACTGTTAAGTTTTTAGTGCCAGACAGAAGTTAACGTTACACGCCTACTATACTAACACATGTTCGGACTGTCATTTGCAGGGAACATAATGTACACCTCTCAAACCGCAGCCTGGCACCAAGCACACAAAAATGTAGCCATCTTGGGCACTGCAGATCTGCATTAAATAATCATTTTGCAGAGATGCATTGGAAAAAAAAATACATTGACCATTCATGTGCATTTTAAACCATGCGAAAAGTTAGTTGTAGACTCTTGAACGTGATTGGATTAATGATTGTTCTGTCAGATTCATTCCTAACTGGAACACTAAATGGATTATGAAACACGAAATCGCGTAATAGGAAATCAGTTGAAATTTGACGTTTGGCATCATGGTGTAAGTATTCATACTGCTTGATTTGTGACCTTCAGTGTTGTGAGGGTGTCTTAGTATGTTTCCACGTACAGCTCGCGTGATTGTGTACGTGGTCGAGCTATAGACGCAGGCGCGCGGACCTATGGCTGCTGTATGGCAAGCCGTTTATATTTAAACTTTAAAACTTATTCTATTTTCATGCTACGAGTACATAGTTGTAGTTTAGCTAGTTGTATCCATTCCGTTAGGTACTAATATTATGTTTTTAGGTACTTATACCTTTAAAAGATATCAGTATTGTTTCATTAGATATGCTACTAATAATTATTACACTGACTGATTTTTTTAAAAGTTGTACATAAAACTAAAAGATTATTAGAGTATGATTTGCAAGACTATGTTAAATTCTACCTTATTATTATGTTTAATTCAATATTACTTGCTGTTTGTTTGTAATTATTTGTGAAATTTTCTAGCAATTCAAGTTTCACAGTAAATGCTATCTTATTTTTTTTTCCAGGGTGGATAATAGTTAGGGATTAGTAGACCCCTGTTGGGAAACCCTGGTTGTTTAAATAAACACGCAGACATTCTTGAAGTGAGACATTTGTCTGGCCTTACAGGGCTGTACTTGATTGTATTGGTTAAATGTATGTGAAAATCAATGTTCGGATGTTTGTAATGCAGAAAATAAGAATATTACATGAAAATGTTGAAATAAGCATAGATATAATCACACAGTCTGTCCTGTCCACTAAATATCTCCTCAAATAGCCATGAGCGGATGGACAGTAGGCCTACGCTTGTCAGATACCACTTGCTTAAAGCCTTTCATTGTAATTCGTGTTTGCTCAGCCGTTCCGGTATCAAGCTGTGATTAATCTCTTTGCAGAGGGAGATTTGCTGGTTAGCTGGGTTAAAAAGTTCATGGGTTTCAATTTTCAACAGACATGAGGTTGAGTAAATTGTTGCAAATGGTGAATTTGTAATGTAGTTGTTAAAGTAAAACAATATTATTGGAAACTTAAACTTGTGGAGTAAAATAAATGTGACCGACTGCAAACAAGGCAACTTTTGGTAACTAAAACATTGTTTTATTCATTAATTCATTGTTTTATGCTGCATCCACACCATTAGGTGTCAGTATAAGACCAAGATGACTGCCATATTGTGATTATTTTTATTTATATTAATTCTTTTTGTAAATATTGTGTGAAATATGAGTTTACTATCATCATATATCTCTTATTTGCAGTTGTTAAATGGTATTATGTAAATATAGGAATTATATCAACTATTTCCAACCTAAATTAGATATTGTCATCAGCATCTGACATTGAAAAAGTTACATTGGTTCCTAGTAGTCTAACCGAGCATGTATCGCTTTCTGTTTGGTTCACCCTTTGACTCCTGGGAAAGATTAACAGATTAGCTGGTATAAATAACACAGAGGTGTCTAGAACCTATTTACTCTAGCTGGGCATGAGTGACTGGATTATCTTAGTGAGAGTATTGAAGATACTCCTTAAAACGTCTACAAAGTTTGTGTCAGAATGATCTTCGCCCTCCAGTCCTGATTGGGCTGCACTGATGGATTTCTAAATTTAAGTTGCTCTCTGCCCTCTAACTTTTTTTAGGACAAGGAACTGTCAGCACTGAGGAGAGGTTTTTCGTGGTGATTGAAGCACAGAATATAAAATTAAATATTTGGTGATAAGCAATTATCTATGTAAGAATACAGAAAAAATAATGCATAATTATTTTTATGTATTGAGAAATAATTTACCAATATGTATAAATGCACAACTGCTGCAGTAAAACTTGTATATAGAGGGTTACAGACCTGAAATTTCTATTTTATTTTGAGTCCACTTAGTACTTCGCATCCATAGTGTAAAATGCTGTTCACTTAAGAGTACCTTCATCATATTTCTGAGCTATGGAAATAACGCAATAAATATCTAGCTGAATGCTGACAGGAATATTTACAGGTACCTAAAACCGTTGCCCAGAATCCATCAGGCGGTGACCTACTGGACACAGAGCAGCTCTGGTTTGACTGCCATGAAGCTCAATCTGTGTCAGACACTTTGACTAAAACATTATTATAAAACGTATTTTAAAGTTCTGTTAAAATATTAACTCGATTCAATCTTGAAACTGAGAGGATATCTTTTACATTATTGCCTAACATCCCAAATCTTTGTGTTACTCCCCTGTTCTCTATGCAGTAGTTCCTCGGAGGCTCATGTCGTCAGGTCCTGGCGGCTCAGGTGAGAATTTCCTTTATGTCGTCCTCTGCGGTGGAGCCTTCGCAGGTGCCGTGGCATATGTAAGTATGATTAAAATTCAAACCATTGATAATATAGTTTGATGTCAGATCACTTGTTAAATTAATCAATGTCTTTATTGAATTGTCTGATAGGCTTACAGAACAGTTGCAACAGACCACGCACGTTTTGTTGTTCGTGTTTCTGAAATTGATGCTCGTCCCAAGTCTGACTGGAAACCCAGACCATGGCCACCCAAGAGTAAGTCTCACCTATGGTCTGGTTAAACCTCTGATTTTATTGTTGTAATTTAATCAGTGTCACTTTTGGGATTCAGGTTTTCCTATGGCCTGTTAAAACTAGGATACAAGAGTAGGAACCATTTACCTGACTACAGGAAGTTGAATACTAGCATAGCTGTCTCAGGATGAAAGATAGAGGCATAAGGTCATATACAGAAAATCTTGTTTGACATATTTAATGAAAACAGTGCTATTCACTCAGCGCTGGTAGTAACCCTGTGAATTTCATTCTCAGTGCCATTAGGAATGCTGATCTACATTGTCAGCTAATGTCTGTATCCAAAAATATGAGATCTAATAAATAATACATTGCAGCCCTTCCAGTTGGGGTATGTGGAAAACATTTGGCACTCTCTCACATTTATCTTGTGGTCAGAACAGTAATGTTAGACAGCTGAAAGTTGCCCTCTTAGTTCCCCCTCACAGTCCTGCCAAATCCACATCCACCAAATTAAATAACTGTATCAAATCCAAGCGTGTCTAACACTCCTGCATCTGAGCCAAACATTATTAAACTGCCTTATCTAAATGACAGCAGCATTAAAAATCTCTCTCATTCAAGTATTATAAATAAGGGGATATTATGTTTTGTAATGCAGTCTGATATTAGTGAGTGACTGTTGATAAAGTTTTATACAGCCGCTTCAGGGTTCATTGACATTTCAGATTACTATGTGCCATCATTTAATTTTTGTTTGTTTGTTTTCTAGGTGGGGAGAATGGCAATGGTGAGTTCATGTGTGATCTTTTATGTCATAATTTCTCCATGATGTACCATAAATAACTTTTAACTTATTATGATATTTGAATGGACAAACTACAGCTCTGTCTTTTAAATGTTTGTGTAACACATCTGTTTGCCTCAAAACAAATGGTCCATTTAGTGAATTTTCCTAAAACTAACTTGTGCTTTAACTTGCATGGTCTGAACTGCTGCATAACGAGTATTTTTGAGAGTTATTACTGGAACTGTATTATAGCCTTGGTTTCTGAAAGTCAAAGGTTAACTAAATGATGACGCACCCTACTTTTCAGTCTCCTCCCATTTAGTCGATCCTGATACCTTATTGGCTCCAAAACACTTGGCACATAGGTTATGACCTGTTCTGATTAATATTTGCTATATGCCAGGTAGGATCATCAAAACTTAAGTTTTGCATATATCCTGCAATACTAATGATACTACAGTTGGCAGATATTGGTAGAATAATGGCTAAACTGCGATGCCAAAGAGCTGAAGCAGAAAAGTGGGCTAAACCAGACTAAACTTTTGATGAGACAATGCATTTTTATGGCATTTTTTGTCTTTGTGTTATTTGAGCTACAGCATTCCTGTAGAGTGTGGTACTTACAATGCCAAGGTCATGGGTTCAATTCCTGGGGAAAGTATGATCTGATAAAATGGATACCTTGAATGCAATCACTTTGGATAAAGGCATCTGCCAAATGCATAAATGTAAATGTATGATTTGATTTAAGGAGTTGTTCTCATGTCACCCTTCTAACCCACCTAATCCCCTGATCCTACTTGTCGGAAAGCCTGTTAATCAGAACTGGGTGGCTTTCTCTTTGACACTGTGTCACTTTCCTCTTGAATAAACTGTGTATATGATCCATCTGCACCCCTGTGCACTCACATTTTCTCTCACAGCACTTTTCCCAACTTACCTACCTGTGCTCCTATTTTAATGACTACAGTCCAGTCCAGAAAGACTTGCCAGCCAATATAAACAGTTTTATACTGCCTCCAACATGTTCTCTCTGCCCAGTCCATTAAGCATGTTTTATAAGATTGTGCTGGTTTTAAATAATTGAGAATTCTTTTATTCAGTTAACTCTTTTGAAGAGATTTTTAACAGAGTTAAGTCAAATACAGTTTTGGAGTTTTTAGCAAAAATAAATTATAAAAACATGATATAATTCAGCCATAATATTTCTCGTTATGAAAATATCCATAGAAGCTGGAATGGAGTTAAACACAAACAAACATTATACTGTGGTCTTTCAAATGCCAAAACAGAATATTAAACCACGAACTCAAAGCTTTACCTTATCTCTTTCCTAATTGTCTCTTTGTTCTGACTCTTTCCAGACAGTAAACTAATTCGGACAGTCTGGGCTGGTCACCTATAGTCTTCAGTCAGAACTTTTTGGATGATTCTCTTCTGAGCTAAAGTTGTTATGAGTCCTGCTTTTTCCATTGAACTAATATTTTTTTATTCCATTGATTTTTAAAACCTTTATTTAAGGGTGAGTTAACTAATTAAACACACACAACAAATCTCCTTTGGTTGTTATTCTGTTTTGCTGGAATTCACAGAGTTGCTGGTACTGCTAACTTTGAACAGATGGTAAGGCTCAACCATCTTTGTATTCCCTCTCCTCACCTGTCCTCCCAGACCCTTTCTACCTGTTGTTTCTGTTCAGTTTCTCTTTTTACTCTCCCTCCTCATTCTTGGGTTTTGCATGCTGCCTGCAGTGATTGGCTTGTGTGTGATTTTGACAAAGCTAGATTTATATTCCCAGTTTAGCCATTTATTGGGGTTTCCAGGAGATTTGATAAGACGGATGTGTGTGAGACATTTTGAAAGGCATGGTGGCAAATGTAAACATTTTACTGTGGATGTACTTAACCGCACTGATGTTCTTAGGTAACTAGCATAAATATAATTATATTATTGCATAATATATTTGAAATATAATTTCAAACCAGTCATTTCTATGTGAGATTCAAAAGTGAGTATGTGTGTGCTAAAAATGAAAACGTGGCTTTATGCCTAATTTTTCTTTCTTCTCTGTTGTCTGTTTAGAAGAAGCTAGTGCAGAGGAAGGAGAGGTGGCAGAAACTGTAGAGAGCGCATCCGAGGAGGATGTTCCTGCTGAGGCACCTGAGGTCTTGCTGGAAACAGCCGAAGCCACCAGAGGGAAGGCAGGAACTCTTGAGACCGTTGTGGAAAAGGTTGCTGAGACGGTTGCAGAG
The DNA here is from genome assembly GCF_018340385.1 of Cyprinus carpio. NCBI lineage: Eukaryota > Metazoa > Chordata > Actinopteri > Cypriniformes > Cyprinidae > Cyprinus > Cyprinus carpio. Next base: position 14,644,725 of record NC_056610.1, read on the forward strand.
ACTGCAGAGGTGATCACTGAGGTGGCAGGGGTTGTTCATGAAACCGCAGAGGAGGTGGCAGCGGTGGCAGAAGAAGTGCAGAAGGTAGCAGAGAAAGTAGAAGCAGCAGCAGAGGCTGTCGAAACTCCTGTTATCCAAGCTGAAGAGCCGGCTTCAGAGAGCAACGGTATGCCACCAGCCCCCCAAGAGGAGGCAGTAGCAGAAGCTACTAGTACAGAGTCCTAAATGGCTCATGGGTACTCAAACACTCACCCACACACACACAAGATACGAAAGACTCAAATGTCCTATACAGCAAAATGGCCACTGTCTCACTTTATACAAACATGTTACCCTTACATCCAAAAAAGAACAAAACATAGTACTTGAACAAAATTAAGAGAGGTTTTATTGCTCAAATACTGCAGGTCTTCCTCATTTTTTTACTCCCTTGGAAGTAGATTCTTTATAGTCATAAACTGAAGTTTTAAGGTGCTCAGAGACACATGAACTAAATGACAGTGTATGTGATTAACTGTATAGTCTTCATCACACTGTACCTCCTCTTTTTGCATCGATGTGTTAAACACCAGGATTTGATGCTTGAGTTGCAATAATGTCATCCCGCTATATAGCACACAGCTTATTGTGTATATTTTTATTCTGTTCCTGGATTTTGCTGGAAATATTTGAAAACTTATATAAATTATAACTTGAACAAAATTATAAATTATATATTTTTTCAAGTATTGATAACTGTAGAAACCACTGTGAGAATACAAAGTTGCTGCTTTTTGTCACATGTGACCAAACATTCCAGTGGACACACTTCAGACCATCTACTCCTGTTCTCCTTCTTACTCTTAGCTTCACTCTCAATCTTCTCACAAATCTGAGCCAGCCCTCTGTCCTGCCTTATCTTCTATTTAAGGCACAAAAAATAAATGTGCTATATAGTTAGTTATTTGTTGTTTTGTAATAACTGGAACAGTTCAGTCGAAAACGTGCTTCTCTGCCAGATATCACTTAGTTGGTACACGCCAGTTAAAACTGTGAAAACTGTGAGTGTTTCGCTCCCTAGCAACTAGGCCAGATGTGTTTCTGTATTAGTTTTCCCTTTATATTCCTCTGTATGACTGAACTGACAAGGAACTCAGTAACTTGCCAAAAAGGTCATGTGTGCTGGATTACACTGCTCATTTATTTGGAAAAATGCAATTGTGTAATAAAAATAGATAAGGGATTCAAAGCCAATTAATAAAATTAAATTGATAAATACCAAAAAAATTCTGTTTAATTTTTTTTCCTGAAAACATTCTGCTTTTACAAACTGAAATATAAAATCTTAAACACTGACAAGTTCATCCTCTGTTTTAAAAGTAATGTTTTAAAATGCTGCATTTAGTGTAAAGGTCCTTGGTGTTGTACATTATAACCTATAATTTAATCTCTACATAGGGAGTTGTTTTATCTCTTAACTTTTGTTGTAGTCATACTTGTGGTATGCCCCTTTCTAAGTGATATTTGGCAGTAAAGCCTCTTAATGTATGTTCTGAATGATAAATGGAGATGCATAATGATACTCACTGAAAGTCTCTTACATTCTGTGAAATGCAAAAATAGACACCATAGATCAGACCTGAATGCACTTAACTTTACTTAAGCTACTTAAGCTCTTTTCTGTGTTGTTATAACTATCACTAATGAAGTGGGGATGAACCTCTGTACTCTACTATTAGTAGTCTCATTTCTATCTTTCCTATTTTGTCTCTCTAGATTAATCTTTTATTTTAAACTCCAGTCACACACACCAAGAAATGACAATTTATAAACAATTTGAACTTAAAATTGACAGTTATAAAAACTTTAAATAAGTCAGTTAATACCTCAAACATCTAATGTCTGTTTTTTGTGTGTGTGATTATTGGGTGGCTTGATTATGTCTTGTAGGGTCGGTTAGCACAGCAGTAGCAGAAACAGTAGCGCTGGCTGCTGCCTCCGTGATCGAGGCTGTTCCTGTGGAGTCTGTATCCGTGGAAGATGTGTCCGTTGAAGCTCTACCAGAGATGCCCACTGAGGTTCCTACAACAGATCATTTGGCTAAAGTACCAGTAACAGAGGTGGCACCTGTTGCTCCAGTGATGGAGGAGGAGCCAGCTACTCTAGTAGCAGAAGCACCAGATACCACTGTAATAGAAGAGCCTCCGATAGCAGAGCAATTGTCCATTCCCCCAGTTTCCCCTGTTGTAGATGAGCCTGTTTCCACAGTGGTGGAAGAGTCTCCAGTAGCAGAGGAGACACCAGTTGATTCACCAGCAGCAGAAGTATCTGTTGCTCCAGTGATTGAAGCAGCACCAGTTTCCCCAGTTGTGGAAGAACCAGCTGTTGCAGCAGTGGTAGAAGTGACTCCAGTTGTAAAGGAGACACCAGCTGATTCTCCAGTACCCTCAGAAGAAGCATCTGATGTCCCTGTGATAGAAGAGGAAGTTTTAGTTGCCCCAGTGACAGAAGAGACGCCTATTGCCCCAGAAGCAGAGGAGGTATTAGTTGCCCCATTGATAGAAGAGATGCCTGTTGCCCCTGTGCCAGAAGAGGCAGCCGTTTTCTTTGTAACTGAAGAAGCTCCTGCTGTTGTTGCTGAAGACGCACCTGCTGTAGCAACTGAAGAACTTGAGGAAACACTTGCAGCCAAAGTAGCAGTGGTTGAGGAAGTGAAGGCAGAAGAGGTGATTGCAGGAAATGCGTTTGTGGAGGCCCCAGTAAGTATAGTCGAGGAACAAGCAGCAAGTCCAGTTGTGGAAGTTACAGAAAGTGTTGTTGAACCAGATGTTGCAAGCATAGTGGTCACTGAGGAAGTTGCTCCAGCTGAAACGTCAAGTGCACCTTTGGAAGAGCCCAAACGAGACTACGTAGTGGTTGTCTTGGAGGGAGCTCCCAAAGCAGAAAAGAAGCCAATGGTGCTCGGTGTGTCACCCGTGACTGGCAAGATCATCCCAACCCCTGATGATGGTGAAGATCCATCGGGACAGGTAACAGGTAATCTGGTTTAACAATGCACTGCTGGTTAACTAGTTAAGAAAATAATGATGGGAGCAAAAAAATGTGGATTAACAGAATCATTGCTTGACAAATACTTGAAATTAAATGAATAGTGAATTAGCGAGAAGATGGTAAGATATATCAAGACAAAGACGTGTGCATTCTGATGTAAGTTCTTGACATACTTTGTGACATTCCTTTTATTATATAAATGTTACTTTTTAATATTGTTCCTAGGGCAAGCGCCGTATGCTTAAAGTGCAGATGTATTAACACCAACTAAAAAAGGTAACATCATATGAAAATCATGTTTTCTATGTTTGTGTTTTAATAATATAATACATCATATATTTTCTAATAATAGTAATTGAAATTTGATATTTTTATCAAATGTAATGTTTGGAAATGTAAATGTCTCTATTATATAATACTTCAATTTTTTTTTTTAAAAATATATTAAAATAGAAACCTTATTGAGCACACGAGACTGCTTTAAAAACATTAGAAAATCTTACAGATACAAACCTTTAAAAGGTAGTGTATATTGACATGATATTTTCATTCTTGTTTTGTATTTTCTCAGTTGGGAGCAGTCAGATGTCCTGGGATAGTAAACCGGTTCCCTGGTAAACAATTAGTGATGTGCCTTTCCCATTTCCTTGACCCCCTGGATTCCAGTAATCCTTACACTGGGCCCAGAATGCTGTTTCCTTCCGACTCAGCTCAAAATAATACTCTTATTTACATTGACATGCTCTCCACTGGAGAGTGGTTACTTCATGTGAACATTCACTTCACTCTGATGTGAAACAAAAGTTTTTTGACAATTATAATATGCATAAAAAGCTGTGACCTATATTTATAGCCTTTTTAAATGGCACTCCACTCTTTTTGACTCAACTGCACATTGGAGCCTATACTAGTGAACCCTACCTCAAACATTACATTATAGGACGTGTCTTGGAATTGGCATGTCAATAGTTACAACCAGCAGGGCTACAAATTTGCCATAAACACTGTCATACCTGCGTGCTGGCCATCAGTTTTCTGGTTCTCATCTGTCTTCAATCTATTTTTCATTTGCATTATTTATGAATTAACACTATTATTTTTTTTTGTACCTCTCTACCTCAGCTTGAAAAGACAGTGTTCTCCTTTTTCCAGTAACCAGTATTATAGTAACCAGCTGGCATTACCAATGTGACATGACTTGGTCAAAAAACAACTGACAAACAGATTACCTTTACCAATATAGTCAATACAACAATAAGCCATGTTACAAGTCACATTCCAGTATTCATTTCTAAAGCGAGTCTCTACAATGTCATCCAAAAGGCAGACCCCCTGCTGCACTCCTTTGCCTTTGTTTTCCTGTTCCCCCTTCTCCTGTGATTTATAAAACATGTTGTTTGGCAAATACATAAATAAATTCCTTTGCTTGATGTGGCGAAAACAAGGTCCCCAAACCTGTTACGCTAACGTTACACTTTCATTGGTACTAGTTTTGATGCTCATATAATTGGAGATTTTAGACTGGTAGACAGACATACTATGTGGATCCACAAGGGATATTAAGGTTAGATTAAAAAAATAAATAAAATTATAATAAAATAAAAAACATACCTACAACAGACCTAACAATTTTGTCTCTTATTTCCTTAATATTTCAAAAGGGACCTTATAAGTGTTATAAGTAAGATTAACACTATATAATGTAAATGTGAGGGAATAATGGGAAGTATGGTTCAGAATAAATTGTTTTCACAGGTTCTTTTCTGTTTTAAGGGTTAGGGATGTAATACACGTCCATGTGCTTTTATGGGGCTTCTCTTTCAGTTTAGGCCCTAACTAGGGTTTTTTTTTAACTGTGAATGTATGTCAAAGAAAAATAAAGGGTTAAAACATTTTTGTGTGATTGTTTCATTATCAGGTGATTCAGTGCAGATTTCTGTTTCAAATAACATTTGGGAATGACCTTATTTTGGTGATTTCAGGAGAAGCATTTTCAGGACAGTATTAGTAATAGAGATTTGTCTGAGGTTACGACTGTACAGATTGCTATTTCATTTATATTATTGTATATTTTAAATATAGCGAGGTGATGTACTACATCTGCCTGCTACCTCCCCCTGAAATATTTTCTAATTTAAATATATTATTATGATATTATTTATCGTGCTAGTATTATAAATAGTTTATTTATTGCATGATCTCTATCCCATTATTTTTTGTTTATTGTATTTTTAAATTGAGCTTATTGAAATTTTAGCGCGCGCGCACCTGACGAGGGTGTATGTGACGTCAGTTACGGTTGCTGCGCAGTTCGTCATTCAGATCCATAGACGGTAACGGGAGGCCCGAGACCAGCTACGCAAAACATTAGCTACTACACCAACGCAGCCTGTCAAAACTTATATCGTTTTATAATTTACATTGACCAGATAGATATCTGTCTATCGCATGCATGCGAGTTCTTTATCAGCGAGCCATTCGCGCAAGTTGACCAGCTTTAACATCAGTCTGTCATTAGCATGGTTAGCATGCTAACCTTATGACAGAGTGCACTCGACTGTCTTGAGGTGCACCAAACGACAAGAAATCATCACAAACGGTGAGAAATATCTATTTTTTCTATGTATACATACATAAGAGGTTAAAGTTAATTCATTTAGCCATCATTAGAAAGTAGGCGGTTTGATTTTAGCGCGGCTGTTTATGTTATACGTTACCTCAAGCGTTTGTTTAGCGATCCGTGTTTTGTTTTGTTTTGTTTTTTCTGCAAAATTTAATCATTTGTTTCTCATTTGTTTTCTGTTCACTGGTATTATTTCAAATTTGGCCACTCCTTGTTAAAAAAATAGTTGATACAACATGTTATTGCAGGAGAATGGCGCTAATTGTATGTCAGTAATATAACATAACAGACCCCTAGTCAGGGTCTAGTATCAGTGTTTACATTTTGTTATGCTTGATGGAAAACCGTGATAAATGGCACAGGAAATTAAAAGCAAAGATGGGGCATGAAATGGGCACAACCCTTAGGGGTTTTTCTTTTGAAAATGTGAATATGATTGGGCTGAGATCACTTTTGCCAACAGGATACAGGCCTCTTCCGTTTTCTTGTTTTGTTTCTGCGTGTGTGTGTGTGCATTTGTTTGCCTGAAGGTCTGCTTGTGATCTTTATTCATATTAGATTATTTCCATGCCAACTGAAAAGACATCAGATGATATCAGTAGCCTGTTGGCCTAAGTAGTCACAAGATTTAGTACAAATTATTTATTGATATAATTCTTAAATATTTTAATTTATTTACAGTGATTTGTCTGAACAGTATGTTGAGGTGTATGGTTTAAAGAGATTAATATTTTACACACAGTGCACAATGTTTTCCACACTGCATTTACCAATGACGGTTTTTATTTCTCAGGCTGTGACGTCACTCGAGGTCATCAGCAGGGGCGCAGAGGATAAGTGCGGTTCTGACACAGAGGAATGAGTCATGACCACTGTGGTGATTGTAGATGGTGGAGGGAATATATTGGAGTACGTCGCTGGAGACGAGGAAGCTCAGCAGGTGATGTCCGCACCTGTACAAAATACACCCTCTCGTATTAGAATTGCAACTTAACTAAAATCTACATTAAACACATTTTAAGGAAACTCAAAGTGTTTGTTTTTTCCCAGGAGGTTTGTCCTGATGGGGTGGAGGCTGACGGAGAGAAGGCCTGCCCTGCAGTGATAGTGGAGCAGGTGAATAGTGCTGATGTGGAGCAGTGTTATGCTGCTCAGGTGTTAGTATACGATGATCAGAATACCTACCTGGTGCAGGACGTGGCTGAGGAACAAGTTGTGGAGACTGAGTTGCAAGAGATGGGAGCAGGTAAGCAGTAATTCTCACAGTTGTTAGAGGGCTGTATTTCCATGCAAGGAAAATGTTGCATGATATTAATGTGCATCTCGTCAGTAAAGCCTGTTCTGTAATCAGTGGTAAATCTCTACACGTGCGTGCTTTCATGTGGAGCATCATTTACTACACAGAGCCGTTGTTCACTGACAAGCTGTGCAAAACCATGATAATATTTTGCGCATGTTTTAGAGATGTACCGCTGATTACAGAACCAGCTTTACTGACGAGATGCGCATTAATATCGTGCCGATATTTATCGTGCATCCCTAGTTCACTTGAAAGAGCAATCAGTGAGGTAGTCAAGTTGTAGCATTTGTTTTTTGTGCGTGTAACTAAACAATAAACCTAATTTTGAAAACCCGGAAAAACATGAGTGCATTGACTTGTTTGAATTTCCATGTTTACCCCTAAGCATGATGGTGATTTTAGATTCTTTTCCAAATATGCCCTGTATTTTTTAGAGGGCTTAATTTTCTTTTAACAGCAGGAACAACTAAAGAGGGACATCTTGTGGCGTTTTTCTGGAAGTTATAAAAGATTTGATTAGAAAAACAAAGCTTCTTGACAGTGTAATTTTTGTAGGTTTAGTACACTTGAAGCACGTGGAAAGGGTAAATATGGTATGCAAATTTCAATCTGGATGTAAACGATGGGTTTGTATTATTTTTGTTCTGTATTTTGTTTGTATTGTTTTGTTTTGATCTTTGTGCTCAAACATGCGAAATACAACATTGACTGCTCAGAATTCAATTTTCCTTTTAAAAACACAGAAGGGAAGCTTATGTATAGTTGCATTGTCATTGGTAATTATTTCATTTGTATAATATTAGAGATTATTGATCGTTTTTATACATCAAGCAGCCGGTGTGACTACTCAGTTTCACAGTGTATCTAAACACCTGTCCGATTTACTCAAAGATAGTAAACAGTTAAAAAAAAAATACATCACTCATCACATAAGTGTGTCACGTGATTTGAGGTAACGAGCACTGGGCTCCTGTTGAAGTGAAGGATGCAAAAAGCGTTTGACAACCAGGAAGTGAAGAGCAGCTGTCTTTAACCCGTGCGCCAAGTTTAATAATACGAAGTAATTTCTTGCTCTTTTGTTTTAGCGACACTTTTATTCGGTGTTCCTAGAGTAATTCGCGCTATCGGTGTTGTGTATATTTAAAATCGTTCGTTCACAGTCAGTTGGAGTTCAGATTTATTCTTAGCGGATTGATGCTGATTGTCGGAACCAGGAAGTGTGTTTGTTTTCTTTTTGCGTCTTAGACACGTTGTCTGTTAAAGTGTTTATAACAGGGTTTACGGCTTAACGGGGTTTTGTGGTAGAGCTCGAGGGTTAAAATGTTTTGTAGCAGCCGTTTAATTTTTGTTGGCTTTGATTGTTTGTTTAAATCGGGTAACGGTTCTGCACTTTACTGATGTATTTTCAAAATGAACGAAGACGACAATCAACAAATTTGTTTATTATGGTATATTTTGAAGGATAACGTGTGCGGGTTTGCTTTTTTACATTAAAGCGTCATGTAAGAAATCCGAGTTGGGTAGCTTTTGGTTTTATGAGACTAAGTCGAGATTGATGCAAAAAGCGTTGTAAACATTTTGTTTTATGAACAAGTAACGTTTCGATTTTTTGTATTTGATGCGGCGAACTATTCAAGCACTTTCGCTGGGTGCAATACATCAAATATATGATTAAAATACGCTTTTCGTTTTCGAAGTTTAGGGCGGAAGTGTACTTATAGGCGTTATAGGTCGTTGAGTGACAGGACGCCTGGCCAATGAGGGCTTAGCGTTGTTTTGTAAGCTGCAGTGTAGCCAATGAACATCGAAATAGAAGTATATTTTTTGTTTACCGCCAATTTATTGCTTTATGTACTGTAAAATTTTTATGAACACAGAATGCTCTTTTAATCAAAAGCAAGCTCAATTTTGATCTTCTTGAATAATTTTTTGGTCCTGTAACATCTGTTTTCACATTATATTCTTAGTAAACAGATAGCAAAATGTTTTTTTTTTTTTTTTTTTTTTTTCACAGAGTATTAAATGATTGTATGTATGCAATTTGTTTGCTTGTTTTTATTGTGCAAGAAAAAAAGTTTAGTTTTTTTCCCCCCTCTCTCTCTCTCTCTCTCTCTCTCTCTCTCTCAGTGGAGGTCTCTGTGCATGATAAAACTATTGAAGCAGCTGAAGCTCTGCTGCACATGGATTCACCGGCCAGCTTGCAGGGCGATCGCAGCACAGGTGAGATTTACATCTACACGTGCTCTGCATGCTGTAATACAGGCTAACCTAACCTAACAAATTACTACTACTTACTCAGTATATCACATTTGTGTGAAGAGGAAAAATAACAATAGATCTCAACCTCTGCAGAGGAGCTTTTATCTGAGGTGGAGGTTGAAGTGAGAACAGAGGATATGGGACCCGTTGCCAAGGATATTGTTGTCCTGCAGGAGACCGAATTACTGAAGAAGAAAAAGAGAGGTGAACCACGCTTTACCCAATAGCATGAACTACAGATATGTTTGGAAATTAATGCATGATTATTGCATCATATTATAGTACATTGCATTACTGTAATTTTTTTGGGAGAGATTCATTTGTTTGCTGTGATCTTCTCCAGCAGGACGAAAACCCAGAACTCCACGGAGTTTCTGTGATGGTTCTCTGGATATGGTCTATAAGAGGAAATCAAAAGACAGCAAGGGTGAGTGTTTCTGTTTGTTTATTTGTGCAAGAGTTTTTTTTTTCCTTGTGCCACAACTTCCAAGTCTGACTCTTACAGGCTCAACTACTTACCTGTGGGAGTTCCTATTGGACCTTCTGCAGGACAAGGAAACCTGTCCAAAGTACATTAAGTGGACTCAGAAAGAGAAGGGCATATTCAAGCTTGTGGACTCCAAAGCGGTGTCTAAATTATGGGGCAGACATAAAAATAAACCTGACATGAACTATGAGACAATGGGAAGAGCACTCAGGTAATGTTTTATCTTTTGTTTTAAGTTTTTTTTAGTATGTTTTTTGGACACTAGAAAATGTGCTAGCAGTCTTGATTGATCTTTTTTTTTCTCTCCTTTTTTCTTTTATTTTTTATTTTTTAGGTATTACTATCAGCGGGGCATTTTATCAAAAGTGGAAGGCCAAAGACTTGTGTATCAGTTTAAGGAGATGCCCAAAGACATTGTTTTCATAGATGATGACAATATGGATGACAGCATTGACGAAGGAAAAAGAGAATTCCCAGCTGCATCCAATCACAGCAATTCAAAAGGCAAAGGGACTCCAGTCTCTCCCTCTACTGCTGTACCTAAAATCATCAATCTAACCTCAGGACAAGATGCCTTTATGACTGTGCAACAGTCGCCAGACAACATGGTGTGAAGAGAGAAAAAAAAGCTTAAAAAAATTCTAAAAAAGAGAAGAGAGCTTAAAAAAATTCTAATTAAAAAATTTTATATATATATATACACTATTATATTTTATATATATATATATTATTTTTTATATATATATCTATGTATTTTATGTGTTTTTGTTTTATATATGGAAAAAAATATATATATACTTTTATTTCATATATAAATAAAACAAAAACACAGAATTTGGAAAGAAATAAAACAGAATTTGATGATTATTTCATGTTGCACTACAAAAGAAATAAAACAGAATTTGATGATGGGGGGAGGGTGTATTTCATGTGGCCCTATTGTGGTTAAAATTTTACCTCTTAAAATCGCACCTATCACAATGCCTTTGTTGTTTCCAGGACAGTGAGGCTTGCCATGCAGGTTCCTGTACTCATGACAACACAGGGTCAGAAAATTTCCACAGTAACGGTCAACTCTCCCACCGTCCGCTCGCCGATCCTCCCTACGGCCAACTCAGTCGCTGGGGGTAACAGCGCAGGCAAAGTGGTTCTCCAGGCCGTGCCAACGCTAGTGCCTGCTCAGGGCCAAAGCGGTGAGAGAATCACCTTGCAGCTCATCACCCTTCCCACCATGCCTGGCAAACCCGGCACTCCCATCACTCTGAGCACGCTATCCCCCTTCACCGTGCCTACCAGCAACGCCCAAGTCCTGAAGCTCGCCGTCCCCTCCAACATCTCCACGACCGCCTCCACAGCTCCTGTAACTGTGGTGACCTCGCAGCCGGGAGTGACCGTGGTCCAAAACACACAGCCAGCGATGTCTTTACAGGATGTGACTATTATTAAGGTTGAAACTCCTGAGGTTTCTGTGGATCAGACAGTTAACAGGGCTGCAGAGAACACACCGAGCACACAGACGAACCCCACGACCACACAGAGCTGAGCAAACATCAAATATCACTGCATTCCCTCACAGGAACTGACATCAATGCTTGTGACACAGATGCAAATAAAACAAGTGATGTGAAGAGTGGCTGTCTCTTATGTGGAACGCTTGTTCACACCCAACACTATAACCACCGTGTGTAGCCTGAGCCTGGGTTAGACTTTTCTTTTTTATTTCTTAAATATAGCTATTCAAATCACGCTTTGTTATAGCTTACCATCTGTGCTGTGATGCTGTAGGAACAAACCTCACTTGGTGCTAAAGAATGAGAGGAAGTCACATGGGTGAAGAGAAACTGCCAAGATTTTGATCACCTGGTAATTAGGAGCATAAAATAATATGTGCATATACATACAATTGCAGTAGTTAATGATAATAAAACAAACATCCTTAGGTCAGCTTTTTCCTCCTAAATCATTACTAAAAGTAACTGATTGTGCTTTATGTAAATATGCGATATTTTTTTTTTGTTGTTGTTGCGCTATTTTGTACCAAGAAGTGTTTTTGTTTTTTACAGTTCAAAGGAAACTGTTTTCTGAAGGACATTCAAATGTTTTTGTTTTTTTTGTCATATCAGACTTTTTCACTCTCTCTGTGCATTTATCACTGTTTTCTGTATCATGCATTCACTGCTTTGTATTTTGCAGATAATTTTTTTCACATGTACAAAAAAGGGAAAGAATGTCTAATACAGTATATTGAATATTCAATATATGAAGCATATATTTTGTTGTATTCTTACCCCAAAATTGTATCCAAGTAGATTTAAATATAGAGAATTATGCAAACAACTGGTTCTTTTTTCTTTCTTTCTTTTTTTGTGGATAGAAATGACTCTCTTTATAAGTGAACTTAAAGATCTTTATCCATACATTACAAAACGACACATGGAAAAATCATGGTGTGAATTTCAGTTCAATTTCTGTCCATTATGAAACCATACACAGCCAAAAGAATTTGTACATTCATGCACACAAACTTTCCCTATACAGTTTGATGTTAGATGTTGTACCGTAGAGACTTTATTAGTCTCTGTGGAATGTACTAGGATTACTGGAGAGCTTTACTGTGTTGGTAACTTTAAACAACCTTAAATCCATATTTTTGCTAATTGGCTCAGAGGGATTCGGACCGGAATAGACTGACTAAAAGAATGACAATCTTTGCATCCGGATCATGTTTAAAATATGAGTTTTGTAGGTAATTAAAAAAATCTACACTATGTAACTTTCGGCCCTCTAGCGGTTGAAGCATCAAACTACAAGTTACATGCGGACGAACACTGTTCTGGTGAGTTGTGCTTCGGCTCCGCCAGTCAATGCGGATTAATTTGATGGCTTGAGGCGCAATGTTGTACTTACGGTTACAGATGATCCTATGAATGTCATTAAGTAACAACAGCGTCAAAACTACCCCAATAATGAAAGAAAGATGGATATCATAAAAATATGTCTTATGAGTAAGGTAAGTAGCTTATATGGCTTTATTGTTTAGACTTTTGAAAATATATAGTTTTAAATATAACCTTATAAACGTATGGCATGGCTGACATTGGATATAACGATCATGTTAAATTTTCCGTGAATGTGCGAGACTTCTGATTCATTAGTTTATTATTAAAGAAAGAGACCACCCAATTTAAATACACTGTGATGTATTTAGAGATTACTGGTCAATGGCAAACATATCAATAATTACAGTGTTACTAAAAGAAAAGAAAAAAAAAGTACAGTCAGTATAAATATAAACATCTTTCCACTTGTGGAATCTTTTAATCGAGAATGTGCGTCTTCCTGAGATCATCCTTTAGCACTTAATAAATTACAATATATTGTACAACCTCTGTTTAACAAACAATGAGCATAATAATAATTAATCTCAATCGAGGAAAATAATAAACAAGGAGGTGCATTAAAACCTACATCAGCAGGTAAAAATAAGGCTCATGTGAATAAAAATGTTACATTCTTTGCAATAATGCATTCTCACATTCAGAGGTGCTCACACATACTCTAATGTCCTAAGCTGCTCTGGATCCCTATTGGAGAGCACTAATGATTGACAGCTACATGAACCTATGAGGCTGCTGACTAAAGCTTAGGTCACACACCAGTGACAGATGATCAGAGGGATAATGATACGACGGAAGCCGGTCCGGCCCGATCTGCTCTTCGCTCGGTATCTTTAGCACAGTGTCCACCTGGAACGCTCTTTCTGAGTACCAAATGTAGTCCAAGGTGGAGCGGCTCTCTCCGCTGGGCCGGATCTTCCAGCTGGTGTAGGGTGGCTCTGTGTTCCCATCCTCACTTAGACACTTGTAAGCACTATCTAGCCCCAGAGGAGAAGTCATAAAGCGCCTGTACACTTCCTCACTTGGTTCCGCATTAAAATCCCCACATACCACTAACGGAATACCGTCTTCGGTTTCCCCAACCCTAGTCAGGTTTTCATCATCCATCTCCGGGTGCGACTGTGTGGTTAGTTCACAGAGCTGCTGGAGGAGGTGAGCCCCCTGTGCGCTTCGAAACGCCTCCCAGCCGCTCCGCGCTTTCAAGTGTGTTACTGCCACGCAGAAGACTCGACCTGTGAACCTGCAGCGAAGCGTAGCCACAATAGCAACCTGGTTGGTTTTGAGCAACATGGCAGAGAGTCTGAGGTGAGCGGTGTGGAGCAGCTGGAAGCGACGGCGGTTGAAGAACAGAGCGCAGCCGTCAGGGCCGTTGTTATTGTGAACGTCCAGGCAGGGGGAGCATGGCTTGGGGCAGAAACTGCTCTGGTAGCCCAAGCTGGCGAGCACAGGCTGGAAGGTGTCAAAGTAGTGGTCCACCTCCTGTAGACACAACACATCTGGTCTATAGGTTAGGATCTCTTCCAGAATGAGATACTTCCTCTCTGACCAGTTCAATGCCTCCATTGGGCAGCGCACAAAACCGTCCTTGCCTTCACCCAGAGCTGCAGATACACAAGAACAATGAAGAACATTTACGTCACGTTTTGAGCACCATATGGGAGCACTGCAGTGAAAGGTGAAGTGTTTTCAGTTTTATAAACATTAAGCAAGGAGTTTTTAAACTGGGGGCTGGAAGTGGGTGGTACGACTGCCTCATAAATTCAGAAAAAAAATACAAATGTAAATACCAAAAAATTTGACTTTACATTCTTTATCAACACTTTCCAGAATTGTATTATTTTATTATTATCTTATGTATTTACGTGTACTGTCATTCAAATGTATGTCATCAGTATGATTTTCTTTTTAATCATTAAATTAATTTCACAAGGGCACATTCAGTTGATCAAAAATGACTTTTGCACTGTTCTATTTCAAATAAATGCTGTTCTTTTGAACTTTCTATTCATCAAATAACCCTGAAATGCATCACATTTTCCACAAAAATATTAAGCAGCATAATTGATTTCAACATTGACAATAATAAGTGTTTATTGAGCAGCAAATCAGCATATTAGAATGATTTCTAATTGATCATGTGACACTGGAGTAATGGTTGCTGAAAATTCAGCAAAGGAATAAATTACATTTTAAAATGTATTAACATAAAAACAGCTATAAAATTCATAATATTACTCATAATATCTCAAAAACATAGAAAAAAATCTTACAGACCCCAACTTTTGAACGATGGTATATATCATGCTTATTTTTATTAAACAGTAAAGATAAGTATTTATACATGCAAATATATAGCAGCCTTTATATTATAGGAAGGTGGTGGCATTAAAAAGCATAAAAAGTTAAGTTACCTCCTGTTAATCAGCTATGAATCAAACACATGACAGAAGCAGACAGACTCTGTACCTTGTGCTAATATGTTCCACTGCATGACGCGGATGGGTGCGTTCTGCAGTGAGCAGGCTCTGGTCATCACAAAGTCTCGGTGCAGTCGAGGAGGCCGGTTCCTCAAAACATCCTCACATTCACGCAGCAGCGCATCTGGGTCAGCCTGCTCATACTCGTAGTCATCAGTATCCACATGCGGGTCTGCCAGCGCAGCGCTGCTCAGAGTCTGGGCCAGAGTACTGAAGAGTCTACTGCTGCTGCCCATCTGACACACTGCACACACACACACATCACAAAACACCTTATACACACTCTGGTATAGCTCTACAAGTTTTATAGAACATTACAGATTCATAATAATTCATGAATGTTTATTAACAAAATCTTATTGAAATCTATATTGGTATAGGGAATACGCACACGCAAGATTCAAAGACGACATGACATACTTTTTACAAAACAAACAGCAGCCAAAGATATAAATAGTAGCGGTGCAGTACACGGTGTATTGATCAAATGTTAAAAGCACTTATAAGTTCAGAAGGGACGTGTCTCTGATGCCTCAGCATCTGTCTGGGCTTGTTTTAGTCTTTAGGAGAGGTTTAACTAGATATGAATCAACTATTAACATTCTTGCATGAGTGTGTGCATGTTTCTTGGCTTGTATACCTTTATAGACAATGTTTGATTAATCTCATTACCCTCTTCAATCTTGATGGACACAAAGACTTTTGTATGCTAGTTTACGGCTATGTAAATTATTCATCATGGTAACAGATGATGGGTAACTGCAGCCATGGAAACTGCTGTGTACTGTCTGTCGTGACAGCTCAACCAGACTTAAAGACACAATATCAAGAGCAAACAGTGCTGCACGAAACACTAATCTCCTTGTGAAAAGGAAACAGGAACCTTTATTAGTCCTGTTTGCACTAGAATCATCATTACTATAGCTTATACTTGATGTGTATAAACTTTATACTAACTTGTCTTAGACCGGAATAATAACTCAAATCATGTAGCTTGTTGTGGAGAAGTTTTCTATTACTTTCCTAAGCAACCCAATTTGACTTAGACTAGTAAACAACCACTTTTAACACCTAGAATACTCTAGCAACTGCACAACCATATACTAAAAACCCCTCAGAAAACATTAGCAACAATCAAAAACAGTAGCATCATGGCAGCAAATTTTGCATTCCTGTCATCTTAATCTTACATTTACATTAATGTTCAAACATTTATTATTTAAAAAAAATAAGAAAGGAGGAGGCAATAAATGTGTCAAAAATGTCTTGAGGAGAAAATTGTCATATTATAATGATTTCTAAAGGATCTTTTGACACTGAAGACTGGAATAATGGCGTTGCTCTCACATAAAAAAAAATATGTATTTTAAAATATATTAAAATAGAAAACAGTTATTTTAAATTGAAATATTATTTCACATTATTACTGTTTTAACTGTATTTTGATCAAATAAATACAGCCTTGGTGAGCTTGAGATGTCTTTTATAAACATTAAAAAACATTATTGACCTGAAACGTTTGACTGTTTGTGTAAATAAAATTAGGGGTGCACGATAAATATCGGCCGATAATTAATGCGCATCTCGTCAGTAAAGCCGGTTCTCTAATCAGCGGTAAATTCTATCAGGTGCGTGATTGCACATAGAGCAGCTGTTACTACACAGAGCCATTGTTAACTGAAAAGAACCAGCTTTACTGACGAGATGCACATTAATTATCGGCCGATATTTATCATGCACCCCTAAATAAAATGTACATTTAAACAAACACACAATCAAACACTGTTGGAGTAATTCTGATCATTTACATTTTGACTTAAATGTTTATGCCAGACACACAGCTTTGATTCATTAATCTTACGCATATCATCCGATTCCATCTTGTTCCACCTCCGTCGTCTCCTTTACCTACTCAAGAGTATACATCCAAGAACTCTACATCCAGTCTCTCTCTCTCTTTATATTTAAGGGTTTGGTTATGTCTTTGTCAAGTTGAAGAAGCAGAAGTGACAAGTAAAGATCTATTAATGTAACAGTCAGCTGCTGAATACTCAGGGCTGTTCATGGGTAAGGCTAGTCATTGCTTAGTAATCATTTAAACCACACAGCATCCAAACAATTTAAACCAACCGCTTCAGTCTTATAAGTCACATGCCACTCTTGTATCAGCATTAAACAATCATATTTGTCATCTTGTCTAAGTAAACTCACCATCTCTAGACATCCACTGTAACTAAATCAATGACTAGTCAGGGTATATGGCCCGTAACATTTAGGTCTTGTGATCTAACAACTTAGATTCACATATTTCTTTAAAAAATACCTCTAGTTATAGCCTTTTCCACTGACTTGTCTCCGATGCATGTGATCTAAAGGCAAAATCCTGTTCTCTTTGACTTTGAGGGAGTCCAGAACTAATCCAGTGTCCGGTATGTGAAGATTCTGGGGGCTGTGGATGGGACAGTGTGTGTATCTGTGTGTGTGTTCCTACACAAAGGGCTTCCTGAATGAACCAGGGTGCTTCCCCTGCCATTCATTCTGAACAATGACTCATTTGAAAATCACGAGAGGGACCCGATGCATGCCTGCACACACACACACACACACACCGGTATGCACGGTGAAGAGAACACTTCAGCTCTAATTTAATATATGGTTTGAGGAAGAAAGTGTGGCTAATTTGGAATGTTCTAAGCTCACAATTTTAAAATTATTTACATTAGTTCATTCATTACATTTATCATGACAATAAGGACTGGAGCAATGGCTGCTGAAAATTCAGCTTTGCCATCACAGGATTAAATTACAGAAAATATATCAAAATAAAAAACAGTTAATTTAACTGCCTTGGTGAACATAAGAGACTTCTTTCTTACAGACCCTAAACTATAAAATATTAAAATCATTTTGTGATGAAAATTCATAAATTAATTAACGAACAACGGTATATTTATAAATTAACATTTACCTAGATTAATCAAATTGTTGTTCATAAATGCCTAAAATTATATATATGCTGCATTCATAACTACTGAACTTGAACTAAAACAAAATTGAACTAATGAACTATTGTAAAATTCATATTTGCCTGTTTTGCATTGTGACTTGTATGCATACTTGGTGATGTAACATTAGGCTTGGTAAAACTATCACATGTGAAAATTAGTGACCAAATAGTACAAAGCTATTCTCTGATTAAGAGAAATGCTGACAACCTCATTAGGTGTGAAGATGATGCACACCAACTATAACCTGAAAACTATGTCTAAGTGACATTTAATGAGAAGCTTCACCTTGGATTAAGGATGTAATCAACACAGACATTAAGAGGGGCATGTCCACACTTGCAGTTAATTATTATGGATTTTTCAGTGTTTTCAGATTTTTAAAAATTCTGCCTTTGGACCATGTCAATATTAAATACTTGGTTGCATCCTTGCTGTGTGGATATATTTTTGCAGGCATTTACTGTCTGGTAATACCCCAGCAATCACTGGAGCAGCTTTTATTTGCTTATTCAGTGTAACTTACATAACATCACTGTTCCCAGACCTTGTCCTGTTCCAGGTCAAATTCCTTACAGAAGAGCAGTTCTGCAGGGGGATCTGTTCACACACCGTTGGAATCACTTTCACTGTACAGAGCTTTATCTGTTTGCTCGTTAACAAAACTTTGTTGATTTAAAGTATCATGTGTTTGTCACTTTCCATCTTTCTATTAGCTGATCACAGGCACATACGTGCATATTCTGTCCTTTCTGTTTAATACTGCACAAATGATGCAGAGGACGAGCTTGATAAATCTAACAAGAGAGCATATCATATCTCACTCAGATAACCTAGAAAAACACTGTTCAGTTTGGGGACTGAACTGTTAGGGGGCTGTTTAAAGGATGTACTGTTCACTGACCTTTAGCAGGACTATCAAATTACCTTAAAGGCACACTAGAACAGATCCAAGTAGAGAACTCCAAACTAACCCAAGCAAACAATATTAAGAAAAACAAAATATAATAATAATGTAACAAAATTATATACCAAATTTCCTTCAGAATTGTAACATTTTCTCAAGACAAAAGAGTATGAAATTCTTAAGACTCTTGTCGTTTTTTTTTTATAATAATTAGTCTAGACTAAAACATTTAAACTATTAAAACTCATTTTTGGTAACTGAAATAAAATATAAATATTAGACGAAGTAGGCTACTAAAATTACTGAAATAAAAATAAATTCAAGCTGAATAGAAATGTAAAAAAAAAAAAAAAAACAAGAATGACGAATGCACATAACTTAAACTAAAATTACAATGAAAATAAAAAATATGAAAATAAAGCTAATTCAAAATGAATAGTATAAATAAAACTAAAATAATACTGCTTTTGGTCAAAGATTTGTTCGAGATTTAAAAAAAAAAACAAGTGCATCTGAATAAAGATCATAAAATGCCTTTTACATAAATATCAAACAACGCTGATATTGGGATTTGCAATATGTTTCCACACCTCAGAGGGTGTATGACAATCATCGCTCTCCCTCTGACTGTACATGAGTCATCTGTGTTAGAGCATGAGGGACACCCAAGTGATATGATCTCAAATCACATTTTCACTTGTAGACATAAGATTCTCCTCAATCCTCTCACACTGCACCACAGAGCGTTATAACCCTAGACTGTCTCAAATCCACGTTGATCGTCAAAGGCGCATTCCAAGACACCTTCTGTCGAGGAACGGAAAGAATATGCGACGAAATCTTAAATTACCTTGTAAAGAACTGAGCAGAACGGGTGATGAGTTGGACCTTGTTGGAGGAAGATGAACTCGTGAACTCGGAAAGCTGCTTTTCTTCAGCGGACCGGACTTCTTTGGATGTGTCCCCAGCGATGAGAGACAGACTGCGGCCAAGTCTCGGTGAAGCAGCGATGAACAGCGCCGGGCCGGATACATTGTTCTTCTTCGATCGACAGTCCTTCGCACTGAAGTTTAAACTGATAAAAGCCAAACTATGGCTAAGCAAGAAATAAGTTTACAAACCTATATAACACTCGTACAAACCATTTTTGACACTACGTATACATGTCTCCTTGTCTTTTCATTGAATGGAAAAATGCCGGTAGAAGTGACACGTCTTGATAGGGGAGTTCAGTAGATTAGGTTTTCGTGCACTAAAAAATAGCATAATGTATTAAGTTATTATCTATATGAAATATTAAGAGTACAATTGGGATTTCAACATTTCAAACCAATCCAAAACAAATGTACAGAAATACAAAAAAGCAACATGTTTTAACGCGATGTTCACCTGCACAGCAATGAATGGTTTAGTCTGAATGTCAACGGACACCCCGTGCTTTTTCTGAAGTAAAATCCGTACAATGGGAGGGGCTTGGAGCTACTCACGCCAATCAGAGTCGAACGTTCTAAGAAGTGTGGAAATTAGAATATTTCGTCATCATTGACGTACATTGTACGATTTTCAGAGCTCATGCTCACATTCCATATTTGGTGACATGATTTTCTAGTAATACTCTTGGTATAAGAAGAAATACTCGTAGCCTATAAGAGACATCAGTGGATGAACAGGCAGAACTACAGCTTAAATAAAAAGAAAGGCTATCGTTTTGCTTAAAATATGCACATTTAAATAGAGTGTGTACATGTATTGGTATTGCAGTGGGATATGAGCAGGGCAGGACTTAGGGGGGCGGGGGCCCCTGCGCTTGACTGTACACTACAAATGCCTTTACACATCATTGTGGAGTAACACAAAATACACAAACATATGTTTTGAGGTTCATAAATAGTACAATTAATATGCAACATGTCTAGGCTATAGTTGCATATAGTTTAAATGTAATATTAAATATTCATTATAATATAATAAACAGGATGTGTTCTCTCATTTGAGGGATCAAAACCCTGAAATAACTCTGAGCAAAAAAAAAAAAAAAAAAAAAAAAAGCCAGAGATGTTGTTTTTTAGTTTTATAAAAGTCATTGTCATATCTGTGTCCTCTTATGTCAGGTTCTTATTTAATCAATAAATTCAATCAAATGAAAAGACATGCTGGCTATTAACAATCAAATGAATTCACTATCCACAAAATTCATAGATAGATTGTGCATAAATGTTAAATTAGGGCTGGTAAGCGATTAATTAACCGAATTAATCACAAATCAAATTTTGAGAAATTACTCCCAGAAGATAATTTAAAGTCATTTTTGATTGGGTGAACTATAACTTTAATAAATTATTTTCTTAATTTTATTATTACCATGAAAATATGAAATTATTTATTTAATGAAATTATACTCTTAATAATAAACTAAAACTGCCAGTAGGTAGTGGTAAATGTCTTAATGATTAAGTCATCGAGTCATTTATTCGTAAATTTGATTCGTTCAAATGGCTGATTCATTAAGGAGTAAAGTAAATGCTTCTTTAAGAATGGTTCAATGAATAATTAGGCTTGTTCGACTTGAAGCGGGTCATCACCATCAGACCGATCGGTGACATCAAAGTACCGCAAGAGCTTTAGAGAGCAGACGACTCCTTGTGCTTTTGAATCGCTCTCGCGGTACTTTGATGTCATACACCGATCGGTCTGTGCAGCGCCACTTCAAATCCAATGGTATTCACCCAATTGGTTCAAAACGTGGACTAAGTTGTGCTTTGTCTTTATATTTTAGTTGGGATTTTTTTTTTTTTTTTTTTTTTTAGCAAAACAGACAACATTGTGTCTAACATAACACAATATTAACTTCTTACTTACTGAACTGTTGTAAAAGATGAACATCACATTTGCACTCGTGTGATACTGCACTTAGCCTACTTCTCGTGTGATATTGCTTAACTATGTGATGTAAATATGAGACAAAATCTCAAACGGGGGCATTTTTGCCCCATATCTTGAATTTTAGGGACATTCTAGGCTCTTTCACGCAGTGAGTTGTTGCCCTGCCTCATATTAGTCATCAGTCGACTGTATGAAATGTCAGATGATCCACATAGGTCTGGGGCGGGGCAAGTTCGTTAAATGCGTTAATAGTTTTAACGCGTTATTTTTCTCCATATAATTAATCTAATCAACGCGTTAAATTACCAGCCCTAGTTTAAATATAAAATTTTAATGTAGAAATAGGCTACTAAATGATTGCAAAAATGAAATAAGATACTTTTTTTAAATATGAAATACGATTCGTTTAAAAAGCTGATTAATGTAACTTTGCAAACGACTGTAGCCTACTGATTTAATCATTTGCTGGTCCGTGTAACACTGAGGAACAAAACACTGTTCGGAGACGTCAGCGGTTGTGTTTGTTCTGTTTTCTTTCTGATGGAGCAAAACGGAATCTTGTGTCTGAAAGTTATTCTGTAAGTTGTTGTTTATTGTACGCTTGCGATCGTGCAGATATTCGAAAAAAAAAACAGAACTCTTGTTTGTGTGATATGCTAAGTCCTATTAAATCATAGGCAAAGCTATGTTACAATAACAGAAACTCATTAAATTGCATTTTTTTTTTTTTTTTTTGATGACATTTCTTCCCTACTATGTGTAATGGCAGTAAAACGAGATAAAAACGCTCAAAACTTATCAGATGATTGCATAATTTAGTGGAACATGTATAGAATCATACTCTGTAAAGAAATGAGGTGTGAACGTTTGAGAATTTAACATTCTCTTTCTAAATGAAGGTCGTAGTTGTAAGCTGTAGCCCCGGCTGGCCCATGGGCTGCAGCCCACTCAAGTCCAATGGTAAGTCCGGCCATGGATATGAGGGACAGATTGCAGTACGATACAAATATCGCATAAGCATAGTATCATTTCTTAACCTTTACTGATCACAATTGTGATCACAGGCTCAACAGCTGCTCTACTGTTTGTGTACACGCTGGTTTTGCCCATGAACCTATAATGATTAGATGATTGCAGCAGCATGCTTGGTTGCTATTTTCGGACAAAATTACACTTCGAAAGGATGGTTACACAAATCTCTAGTGACAGCGTGGACAAGGTCTACTGAACCTTTGAACTGTAGTAGAATAGAAGATCAGATGATGTGAATGGTAAATAAACAATAGAAATGGGGTGGGGGGTCATTAACAGAACAGTCTTGTAGAAGATCAAAGGTCGTGTGTATCTAACATCATAGTGTACACGTGGCTTAAAGTCCCTTGGGGTAATATGATTTTCTCATTTTTAGGGGCCTAAGACTGAAGTCAAAGTTGCAGAATACTTGTAGTTAGAAAATTGTTTTTCAGAATTTATTAGGAATAATTTGGGTCTTGACAACTCATGTTTTTTGATACTTTAAAATAATGATTTATTTCTTATAAGTCTGGTAATCCTTCCACATGTCCCATGTCTTGTTTTGCTCTAATACTGATGTGGTGGATCTGTAAACACAGGGTTATTGGGGGCTATATGATAAAATATGCAACAAATAGAAAGTTCAATCAGGATGATCCAGAACTGGTCATCATATTCACTTCATTTGGAGCAGCCTGATCAGCAAAGATTAAATAGTGAAAAGATTATCTTTATTATTATTTTCAATCTTCATTCAAATGAATTTGTTCAATTAAAGTGTGCTTTTTTATTTTTGTTTTAATTTTTGCATTCAGTGTTATTTTAGTATTATTTATGTATTATATTATTATTTATTAAAATTCTAAATTATTTTTATATATATATATAAACACAGATTATTGGGGCCATATGATATAATGAATATATAACAAATGTTAAGTTCAATCAGGATGAGCCAGAATTAGCCATCATATTTGCCTCATTTGGAGCAGCCTGATCAGCAAAAATGAGAAATCCTGTGAAAAGGCTGTCAGTCCAGAATGGATCAAAGAACAGTCCATTTTGTTCTGAATAAAAGATCTGAAGCCAGACCTGATCTCCTTTTTGCAGTCTAAGTATTGTTGATCCTGAGGCCACATCATAGTTTCCTGTGTTGGCATCAAATGTTTTGATCTTATACTGGCCATTGTGGACAAGTCCGATCGCCAGATGTTTATTAGCCAACGTGATGTCATATGTGAAGTAATACACACCAGGAATCGCACAGTTAAACTTGCCACTGGTGGCATTGTAATGACCACCCTCATTCATTAAAATCCGGTTAAAGCGAATGGGCGTACGTTCCTTGGGATAGCTCTTGGTTACTGCTACTGAGAAAGCAGATCGTGCCTCTGCTCCACAGTCACAGCCTCCAGGTGCGCCAGTTTCCCCCACATCTCCCATCTCTCCTTTTATCCCAGCGACTCCAGACACACCAGGTGCCCCTCGCACCCCCTTAAGGCCCCTTGGCCCTGCCTTCCCAACAAGCCCTGGACGTCCTTGTGGTCCATGTTTTCCAGGGTTCCCAGGACGGCCCTGTTCCCCACATTTGAGAAGAAAATTCACAAATGTCTTTATTTATTTTGCAGACTGATTTTATCAGGTATTATGAAACATCTCACCTATTTTATTTTCATTGTTTGTCCAAATGTAATTTCATATATTTTGAATGTGACCTTGAGCTATAAAAAAATACTACAGATAAAAAGCAAATAATATAAATTATAAACCAAAATTAAAAATTCATCAGATAAAAAAATATTTTTTAAATGATAATCTAATTTAATATTTTATAGAAATAAAATATAAAGACTTTGAATGTTATTTTTCATTAATGGCATTATAACCATAACAGACATGATCATATGCTTTACCTTTCTCTCCCTTCTGTCCCTTGTCACCATCTTTCCCATCCTGGCCATCAACACCTGGCATCCCCATCTTGCCTACGTTACCACTGGGACCTGCTGCACCGGGACTCCCTGGAGGACCCTGAGGGCCTGGCAAACTGCAGCTAAGCTGTGATGAATGGATGGTGAAGTTGCGTCCCTTCTTGGACGAGTCTACATTCAACACAGAGAACAGAGACAGCAGGCAAACAGCCAGCGGTAACTGATGCATGATGCAGCTGTGCCTGCAAACAGAGCAGACGGGGCCAGATTTTTGTTGTGGGGAATTTCCATGGATTTCCTATATACAGAGTCATGCACAGAAACAAGCAACATGAATCACATTATATACATGCAGGTTGTAAATAAAGCAGGTTGTAACTTGACTTAGTTTACAGTTTCATTTAGGTAGTAAATGTAAGTAACAGACCACAGAACACAATTATACAACAAATTCAAAGCATGCATTAGAAAAAAAATCCTCACCAGAGGAATGAGATTGTAGTTGCAATGCAAGAAGGCCCAGCAGCTCTTTTGGAAAAAGCGCAAAGTCAACAGCGGAGAATATAAACAAGATTGTGAATCGAATTGAATTTGTATCATACATGTCCTCCACACAACTTTGCAAGTATCCACCCAGTTTTAGCACAGACGTGCTCTGCCAGATACTTCAGCCATGATGTAATTAAACGAACTGGGGGAGGAGATTCATTTGAAAATTGTCAGACTATTATAGTATAGTTCTGCAGCCCAAAAATCAATAAAAGTAGCTTATTATATATTATACAGAACTACAAAAAAAGCAGCAATGTAAAATGTGCTTGTTTACGTCAAACACTCTCGACACTTCTGAGTATTTGCAATGATTTCGATTACATGTTGCTTAGAAAGCATAACAAAACCAAACATAGCCATGTTCAAGTTTAAGTATGTTTAATGTCAAACACTGGTCAAGTTATTTTCATTATGAATCCATTTAAATACCTTGGAAAGGGAGAATGGAACATATCTGTTCAATCAAAACCGATTATTCACCAAACATAACCCATTTGTAACTTATTGGGCAATTTCTAATTAAAAGACGTTATGTTTATGTGCTGTCAAAATAAAAACAACACATTATGAAAATCTGATTTATTTTCTACTATAATCTACACAGATTTATACAAAACAACAAAAAGATGTGAAAACTTCTAACAGATTTTCAGATGTTTCCCATTATTAACTCAACCACAGTGGTCTTTTTGTAACACCGGGAATATGAGATCTCTGTGGTTGGTGACAAAAGACGTTTATGTTTTCATTCACTGCCCCAGGAAAGGGGCCATGGGGTCATCGGGTCGGCAGCGTTTCATGCGGAAGGCTTCCATCTCCTCCTCTGTGGGTTCACGCACTTCCTTCAGGCTGCTGTACGGTCGCTTCCTCTCATCGAGCTGCATCATTTCAGCCACCTGTTTCAGCCTCTGCTCCTCCGCACTCAGTGCCTGCACAGAAAACACAGTATTTTCTTTTACAATAGGCTTTGTAGAGCACCTTGTGTGGCAGGAACAGCCCACCTACCTTCTTCAGCTTTTCTTTCTTTTTTGCTTCATCTTCCTCATCACTGCTGTCAGAATCTCTCTGTTTCTTGCTCTTTTTCTTCTTCTTCTTATCTTTCATTTTTTCCTGGTGCATCTGTGAATAAAAAAAAAAAACTTATTAGTAAAATACAACCATCTTCCCGCCATATTCTTCCATTGGAATTAGATCACAAAAAGAAGGCAGCCGTCAGTTAATGTACCTGTAAAAGAGTCTTTGGTTCTTTACTCGTTTCGGCCTCCTCTACATCATCTTCAAATGGAACGCAAGAAGTGCTCTGAAAAAATAAGCACAAAACGTGTTTTTAGAGCAGATTTGTGTTGGATAAAAATAGATAATAAAAATATTACGCATTTAATAATAATAAAAACATAAATAATAAGACGAAACAAATGATCTGATTCATGATAACATATAATGGATACATCTGACACTCACCATAACTTTCTTGCCAGCTTCTCCTGTACAGTAACTTTGCTTCACCATCGAGTGGCAGCATTTGTAACCCCAATGGCCATCTTTCCAATAAGATCCCCAGATACACTGCAATAGCCGAAGGAAAAAAGCTTTAGCGTCCATAAAACAAAATCTATCATTATTATGTAACTGGTCCAGTTACATAACATTTCCAGTAGTGCCCACTAACTTACCGAGTGGTTATTAATGAGCACGTCCTCCTCGTATTTGGAACAGGCCACAGCCTTCTCCTGTCCTTTCAACACAGCCCCATGACGAGAATACTCCACATACTCTTCTGTCTGAGCTAGCAGAAGCTCTCGCGGAGGGGCGTCCAAGTGTTCCTGCCCACCATACTGCAGAGAGGTGCGACAGGAAGCCATCAGCATGCCAAGAAGGGAAAGCTATGTGTAAAAAAAAAAAAAAAAAAAACGAGATTCTAAACTGTACCTTTTCCAAAATACTCTCTTTCTGTTTCTCTTTGAAATCGTCCTTTTTGACTTTGTAGGACTGATGGAGAAGCTCCAGCTTGGTTGGATCTGCCTGGAGGTGAACTTCAGATCCCTTCTCATAGGCTTCCCAAGCAAAGACTATAGAGGAAACACACAAAACAATGTCAGGCCAATAGGAACTGAGAGTTTGGAGCCTACATTTAACATCAGGTAGAGAGGAATTCATGTACGAGTTGACAAAGAATACTCACGTTGTGTCTGGGCCATGGAAATGGTGTCTCCAGAGTAGCGCACAAAGTTGTCTCCAGCGTACCCCACCCTGCCAAACCAAACACATCATTTTGAGGACAGGCAGAGACAACTACAGAAAGAGACACTCAAAGACCCCTTACACCACTTACAGTGATGTACTGTTTCAGCTTGCAATTTAGTAAGCTAAACACAGTAGCATTTTTGGCATTTAGTAGATTTTTCATCCAAAGCAATCAAGTCGTGCCTTAGTAGTGAACAGTGTGTTGTGAACTCAGTCACTTAATACACAATCTGCAAGCTTTCTATAAGAAGCCTATACCTTCCCTCACATTTCCCTTGATTTCATGCACAGAAGTAGAGAAATTCTCCTACTCTTCTGGAATCTTTCCAGTGTTGGAGTATGGGTTCTCCCTCATGGCTCGAGTCTTGGGATCATAGTAGGCTGAATTTGGATCCAGATTTCTGAGGTACTGTAAAATAAAATCATGATTCAGCACTAGGGATGCAACGATACCATTTTTCAGAACCGATACTGAAAATTCTGATTATCTGCCGATACAAATTCAATCCGATACCAGTGCCATTTTTTTTAATCATTGTAGAATTTCTATACTTCTCTGTGTTGACCTGATCTTCACTCTTTTGTGTGTTAAACACCATCTGCTACATATAGACAACTTAATTTTAATGAAAAACAACAAATTAAAAAATATATAATCACAATCTATGACAAAAATACTATTATAAACTAGGTTAGTGGACAATTCAGCAGCAGAAGATACTCTAGAAAAATCACGGGTGCACAATAATTTTATAAAATCTAGTGAAATATTTTATTTACAAATAAAAGTGAATAAGTATAAAATATGGTAAAATGTTACACATTGCTCTTTTTTTGTTGTAAAATACATCCATGAAAAAACAAGTAAATACATTTATATAGAAATATAAAAGACGTTTCTTTTAAATGTATAGAACAGTAATAAAGGCAGCAACATATGATAGATAGGACAGAACAAGAAAGACTATTAATAATCTTTGATTGCGCAGAAAAGTATTATAATACTAAAGGCACCAATAAAGAGCGGCAAAGATCACTTATGCAAACCCCAAACAAAAAATAATCACATTGAAACAAGCACCAAAGCACACCGAACATCCATCAAAAACCTACTACAAAACATGAAGAACTTCATTACAAAACACACTCCTCTTCTTCACAACATTCAATTCACTCTTCACAACAGTTCAGTCAGTGTACTGTTTGAGTAAATTAATTACTGGTTTATTTCCACTCAGATGGAGTGTCAGCCACGTTACACCAAAAAAGTAATATACGCTTACAATATCGGCTTTCTAGAGATGCGAACTGTTTCAAACAATTCAGTCCAATTTGGTGAACTGGCCAGTAAAAATGTTTATGCTACTACTAATATGATAAGAACATATTAGTCCTCTTACTGATCATATTAATGGGACTTATTTATGGGATAAATAAAAAATATTTCACGTATTTCTAAAAATATAGATATATTTTTAAATTAACATTCATTGGTCTGCAAAATGTCATGTTATGTTTACCTTAGCGATGTCCTCCCGTATTCTCAGGTTTCTAACTGTAATACGTCTCTTGGAATCAAAATTTTGTCCTGGCATGTCAAAGTCATCAACATATTTGTCGCCATCCTCATCTTCACTGCTGTGGTCCTGGAAAGATGAGGAAGAAAGTGTAAATGAGTAAGTGAAATGGCTTTATGATTTGAGTTTTATTTTATAATCCACAATGTACATAAAAATTCATCTGAATTCACCTGTGCTGCATCATCATCATCAAGATGCTTCCTTGAATTCTGGATATAAGAAAATATTTGGTTGAACAAAAGTAGTACATAAAAGCTTGTTAAAAACATATAGTAGCTATAAAGGGAATGTGGAAAAACACCCAGAAAAAAAGATTTCATTTGGAATACTTACAGCTTGATCCATTAGTTTACCAGAAGCTAACTCCTCCTGGAGTTTCTGAGCTTTGAGAGTGCGCTTAGCCTGTTACGAAAAACATAAATAATTTAGACATGCTTTACCTATACAGTAAAAGATTCTTCCAACAAAATGTATGACAATGGTCACATCTCTTTTCTGAGAATAAAACTTAATTGAGTGTGCATCATTAGCCTATCAGTATAAAAAAAAAAACATTAATACACAAAAATATCCAACAACATGACTTACCAGATCAACTTTTGAATATTCCTCTACAATGCGCATGTGATCATCTGGATCGTACCCATTCCAGCGATCTCTTTTTCCATCATAATCCATTGAGAGCTGAATCTGTTGGTGCTCATCTGGTGCCATGCCTGTGCCAGAATACTTCGCTCCAACTTTTCTGGGTCTCTGTGAAAGACATTTTTGCACAAACTTCAACCAAAATGCAAAATGAAACGATCGAGTTTGGGGTAAAAATTTTCAATTTAGCTTAAAGAAGTCTCTTGTGCTATAATCATGAATAACAAAAACAGGAAATAGAAATATTGTGATTTTATTTTATTTTTTTTACAATTTAAATGAAGTTGAAAGTTTCCTATTTTAAAGTTTGTTAAAATTGTAATTTACTCCTGTGATGTAAAAGCTGAATCAGCAGCCATTACTTCAGTGAAGTCTTCAGTGTCAAATGATCCTTCAGAAATCTTCCTTTTATGTTGATTTGGTGCTCAAGAAACATACATTAAATAAACCATCCATAATTAATGTCAAAAAAAAAAATCAAGTCATACCAAACAATACACAACATACCATACAATATGCCTCAGTATGCCTAAATAAAGTGAATTGGTCTACTCTAGAGTAACAAACGAGAAACGGCATAGTCTCTATGCGCCGCCCCTACCTTCACAACAACCCTAGAGCCATAAAGCCTAAGAGGACGTTTTGTTTCCAGAGGAACGTTGGGTGATGTCAAGTGATTTTGAAACATGACATCTTCAAGCTACTCCCCTTCACCTTTACCAGTGAATATGTTCAATTCGTTTTGTTCATATTACATTTTGATTGTATATACACATTATTTGAATTAAATTTTGACAGAACAGCATTCTGTCAACATCATTGGTCAACATCAGACAGCTGATGTTGACCAAGCTAGCGCCAACCAACGTAACCAGAGCTGCCAACTCTCAAGCATTCACCGTGAGACACACGCAATTGACTCTTTTCACACGCTTTCAAAAACTTGACCGCTCTGAATATAGTGAGTGAGTGCGCGCGCGCGGCCGGGGCGCGCTCTCTCTCTCTCTCTCTCTCTCGGTTCATTATACATCGGAGACATTTCAAGCTTCTTAGGTAATGTTACATTTTAGCATCAGCTTGGTAGAGACGGGCTTTGGTAGATAAACAGGTGAAAACCGGATCGGATCTGTGGGTAATGTTTATAGCTAGCTTACTATCAAACGCAGCTACGGTTATCGCTAACATTAGCACGTTTATCGAACAGCCTTCGATACATTTCTATGTTATAACTTCCCGAAAAAAATACGCAAACTTCTAGCGAAATACTAACAGCATCTTACATACCAATCCAAAAGAAATGTTGCAAGTTCGGAGTCGAAGCTCATTTCTTTCAAGTTCAGTTGTCTCCAGCGATGGAAAGCAGTGCCGATGTTTACTCTGTTTCGGCTCCTTTTCTTAATTTGATTTGTGATTCGAGAGCGCGGTTGCTTGACATCAGCTTCAAGTACGCCCACAAGCCGCGCGAGTTATTCGTGTATTGCAGGTTGGCTGGTGGTTATGTTGCCCGTATACCGCCTCCCATGGCCGAAACTGGTATTACGACACCTGAATGCTAATGCTAATTAAGGTTGATATCTCTGCAGCACTATAACTTGACATTTTTTTAATGACATCATCGCCCTTATTTCTTCTCATTCTTTTGATGCGTGTAGGTCATTTTTTGGATATTTTTACCTCAATTTTTACACATGGCACCTTTAATATTATCAACTTAAAAAAAAAAACGGTTAATAATTTTGTGGTAACCGTGACAATTTTTTTTCCTGGATTCTTTGATGAACAAAAAGTTGAAAAGAACAGCAAACACTTAAAATGGAACACACATGTGCTGTGCCTTGTTTACAAGCAGAGGAAAGCAATGTGCATGCGTCGATAATGGAAGATAGGAGGAAATTGTTGAATAACAAATCGGAGGGTCAGAGAGCTCTTGGATTTCATCAAAAATATCTTAATTTGTGTTCCGAAGATGAACGAAGGTCTTACAGGTTTGAAATGACATGATGGTGAGTAATTAGTAACAGAATTGTCATTTTTGGATGAACTCTCCCTTTAAGAAAGATTTTTACCAACACATACTAAAATCATCACAACACATATTATTAAATATTTACCTCCAAACAGTCTTTCTTCTTATGTGTCATGGCTCCACAGTTTTCACATGCTCCTTTTCTGAATTTTGTGCTGACTGATTTCTAGTTGACAGGCAATAAGAAAGAGTTTTAGACACTAAATCACTTCTTTTTTTTTATTAATAATTCATGGCTATTTGGGTAGAGGGAGTGGCAGTGCTTACTTCTTGTACACCTCTTTTATACCAATCTCCAATGGGTGCAAATTGTCTCTGACTCTCTTGCTGGGGTCTCTGGTGCTTAAGGGTGGGTCTCTTTGATGGGTCGATGTACCAAGGGACAGATGAGATGTACTGGGGAATATGAGGGTTGATGTCCCTGGTAACAAAATATTACAGTCAGGGGAATCGTTACAGCATATATGACACAAACGAAATCACTTTAATACTTAAAAACAATAATAATAATTAGTTATTATATCTATGAATGAACAGTTCAATGCACCCTGATCATGTGTTATGTTCATCTGCTCAACCTACTTCCCCTCCTCGTCAACTTCAGCTGGGGCATTTCCTAATTTTCTCTGTTCTTCCAGCTCTTTCTTCTTCCTCCAGTCTTCTCGGGTCATTTTCTTCGGCTCTTCGAGATCTACGATCCCCTCCGCCACTTTACTCTCCTCCTCCTTCGACATGATCTTCAGCTACACCTACATACAAAGAGATCACGATCAAAGATTAAATTCGGAATAAATGAGCGCTGTAAAAAAAACTCCCGACCACAGACACACAAAAACAGATATCTAAAAAATAAATAAATAAAAGATCAAAATCTGCAGTGACAGAGAGTAGAGATGCATAATCGAAACACACCAGACGGTTACGACATCAATTATTTACAGCAACTTTTGTATTTGACGTTGATTTAACTCGGAAGGTAATAAACAATATCGCTCATACGTCCGTTTTAAGTCAATAAGTTATTTATTTACCTGCTTATTTAGTCAAATTCCGAAAACGACAATATTTTACACTTTGATCAGCTCGCGAGGTGTTTACAAACGTGTTACATGCGCACTTCCGGTTGACGTCTTCTTCGCTGCGAAGTGCTGCAGTATATTCCTGTCTGCGAGACGCCCTCAGCTGGACTGGAGTATTACTGTGGTCAGGACTGGAAACACACATCCGGACCCTCACAGACACCTTTAATGAACTGAGCAGTGTTCCAGAAACCGGTTTGAGGAAGTTTAACATTTTCACACGGTGCTATTTATTCTTCTTAATAAAAAATGCTGTATAAGGGTATAAAAGACTTTGCTTTTCTCCTCCATGGATGTAAGAACAGCCTATTAGCCTACCTAAGTACACTTTCCTTTAGATTTTTATTTAGCTTGAAAGGATTCAGCAGATTAGTGATTTGCCACATACTTTTATCCAAAGCTAAATACAAATCAGGAAGTGACAGTGAGTATGAGTACACACTGAAACGAAGAAGAAGAAGAAGAAAAAACTCAACCTACAAAATAATGTAGGTTCATAACGTTGCTCTCATTTTTGGTAGATCTGAGGTCAGATTTATTTAAAATTACTACTAGAAGCTCAAAACATGTTTGTTACATACACAGGCTACTCAAATAGTATTTTTTTTCATTGTTTAAAGGAATATAATGGTATACCATAATGTTTAATAATATTCACAATATTCCAACACTTTATGTTTCTCATGCTTGTGAATAATAGAGAATCAGCAAGGCTGTGACTCATTAGGACAATCCAGAGATGGCACTTTGTTAACACAATACTAAACTCTCCCACCCAGCATGACACTGAGGACTATCTAAAAATAACCCTGGAACAAGTAACTGAAACTCTGTTGGACTGAGATAGGAAATTATGAGCTGTAGACTGGGGCTAATATTATTGTCTGGTCTAAAGATGATAGACAGTGGTTTCCTGAGCTGTTACTCATATGAGATGGCACAAATTCAGACATCCTGCTTAATAATAAGTGTTTTATGAAAAGAAAAATAAATCATTACAGTAAGATTTTTTTTTTTTTAAATATCGGAAATCATTAATTTTTTCATATTTTCATGTTAGGCACTTATTATATTAAGTGTGATGATTAGATGTGTGTATCATATTGTGGAAGACATCCATGTTTCAAATCAAATGCTTGTATATTGAACACTAAATGATGAAGAAAGGGAGAGTTGCTGTGCAGTGCTAACACTGAATTCTTATCAGTTTCCTCCATTTGTAGCCTCAGGAATGTTTTTTTTTTCTCTGTGAGTTGCGGTTTTGTGCTCAGAGAGCCTCGTGGCCGCCGGTGAGTTTGTGGAAGAGCTCCTCGTTCAGTGTGTCGCTTTGCTGTCGTGCACGAGTGGACATGAAGATGTATCCTCCGATGTACTCATGCACAACCTTACAGTCTGCGTTCACACAGCCGAATGCTATGTTAATGTTTCCGTCAAATTCAATCGCCACCTAGAATAGAGACAGGTGTTGATGATATGAATGACTGAATGAAACCAGTGTATTATATAAAAAAACAGTCAACAGAAAACATATTTCGTCTCCTTCATTTACATGAAATGTATCACAGTTATTATCATTATTGAAACCTACCTGTCGTATGTCCCAATTAACATTCCACTGTCTCATGTTACTATAACGCCACGTCTTCACCACATCTCCGACTCCCAGGTCTATACGGATCAGACGGTTGTTAGCGATGCCCAGAACTTCGTCCTTACGACTGCCCTTAAACCTGAGAAACAATTGTATTGTGAAGCTGGATTACCTTAGATGACTATTATAAAAGTATGTGTTGCCACATACCACAGCATACTCATACAAGCTTGTGTAAAAGGTAGGCCTACATGATGGGCTGACCATGTTTTTGTGCTTCTAAAGTTAGTCTAGTCACCTGACCATGAAGTAGGAGATTCCAAAATCAGGCAGAGCTTGCCAGATCTGCAGGAACTTCAAGATGGCAGACGTCAAAGAGAGCTGGGCGATATTCTGATAGGCCTCCAGGATACGAGGGGTTAACTGAAAAGGATAGAAGAGGTGAAGGCTACACAAACACTGCAATACATTGTACAACATGAAATGACTGGCAAGTTTCACGGTCTTCTCTACCTGTTTGGGCTTGTATTTCTTCTGGTATCTCGGTGAGACGAGGCTGTGTGTGTTGATGCTCTCATCAGTTTGTGACGTGGGAGCTGCAGAGCTGGAACGCTGCATTGAAAGGAACGTCTGGATGTTCTGTACCTCACTTTGATACGAGCTGTCCAATAACGTCAGGCCCTTGGATGCCAGCTTACAGGCGGCCATCCACTGAGAGTACTGCTTCTCCTGATTCAGTGGGGTAGGTTAGATAGTATTTAGAAATAAATACAATTTGCTTTAATCGCTGCAAGTACACAACCATTCAAAAGTTTTGGGTCAGAAAGTAGTCTATATCAAATAAATGCTGTTCTTTTGGACTATTTATGAAGGAATACAAAAAAAAAAAATGTATCATGGTTTCCACAAAAATATTAAGCATCACTAAACTATTTTTAACATTGATAATAATAAAAGATCTGTCTTGAGCAGCAAATCAGCATATTAGAATGATTTCTGAAGGATCATGTGACACTGAATAGCTGCTCAAAATTCAGATTTGCCATTTCAGTAATATATTATATTTTAAAATATATTAAAATATAAAATGATTCTTTTAAATTGTAATAACATTTCACAATATTACAGTTTTTACTGTAACTAAATGCAGCCTTGGTGAGCATAAGAAATGAAGAATTAACGGACTGACGCCAAACCTTTGAAAGGTACTGAATTTTTTTAAATAATTGTTATTTAATAAGACCACTTCTTATCAGAGTTTTCAATTACAAATGAATGTTATCGACAGTTACGTACATTTTCACATCGCAAGTAGATTTCATTCATGCCTTCTGGTGCAGGAATGAGGAGTTTGATACAGAATTTCTGGCCTGCTACATTGACATCAGGGGCAACCTCACAGCCTAAAAAGAAGCAGATGTGTTTCAGAAAACATGGCCTCATTACACTGATGAGTGTGTTGGTTTCAGCCTTGACTGAGGTGTGAAAACATATTCACATGTAGTACAAGCGCAGTCTGGGAAACCACGTGCAAAAATGACTCATTGACGGTAAAACATATATAATGCCATGACCTTAATTTATTAAAGGGCCAAAGCTAAATCTAGTTTCTTTTTATAAGACTTCACAAGGCCAGGGGATTTTTCTGCTGTATCAACTGGATTTTATTATTCAAATTTAACATGATTTTTGTTCTCTTTTTGTATTGCAGCATGTTCAGTTCACTCAATAACTTTCATCTGTTGCAATATTGTATGTAGGTAAAATGAAAGTAAAAAAAAAAAAAAAAAAAAAATACCTTTCAGGTTCAACTGTTGAATGGGCTCTCCATAGCGGTCCTCTTTACTTTTATAATAGGAGATCGATGTCTCCTGAAATTTGCACCAGTATTGCTTGTAACCCTTGAGAGTTAGTCTCTTAGGCCTGCAGGGTGGAAAATGATCAAATATTAAATGCACTGTATTTTTTTTCCAAAGTTGTTAATAAAACATTTTTTTTGGAGTATGTTTTACAAAAAAGTACTTTAAATTTTTGGCTCAAAAAAATTATGTTTAATCCAATGTGTCACTTGTTTGTGAAAGTAGGATTCAGTAGGATTTGGCCAAAGAAGAGGAACTTACCTAAATATTTTCAAATGGTCATTCAGCTCTGGGGCAGTCATGTTATCCTGTGAAAGTAAATCAGATTTTTATGGATAATATATTTTTGATAGCAGATTTAGAACCTCTGAATTTGTCTCTGTATCTCTGCAGTTCAATCTCCATGTCTCAATTTCTGCTATTCTATTAGGACAGAGGATTAATTGTGAGTGTCTCTCACCAGCATGTCTGTGCTGTTGCCATCTCCCACCATCTTGACCTCCAGGGATTTCAGGGCAGACTCCAAGTCATCCATCCCTTGACAGGAAGAGACCATGTCCTGAGACAAGGACTGTTTTCCTATGTGGTACTGAATAAGAGCGTGAGAAAAAGAGGAAGATGTTAGAATGCTACTGCCTTTTCTGTTTATTCCTTTTATGCTAACATCAGTTTAACTAATCTGTTTTATAGTTGTGATGGCAGTATTATTTGTTTGGTTTTCTCTGTTGTACCTGCAGGGCTCCGAACAGCATCATTTCCTCTTCTGTGCAGTCTATGTCCTCCAAGAGAATAGCCCAGCGAGCTTGTTCATACAACTGCGTCAAACGCACCGCATCATACTACAACAATGAGAGAATCGATTTGAATTTCTTGACTCTTGGAAAAAATGGTTACACACGTCTTAATTAACCAAACACCGCTACCTTGGGATCCATATCATGGAAAGTGTAGTATTTGAAACGAAGCCCTAGTTTGTCATTCTCTTGTATTCCCTGCTGCATTAGTGAACGAGATGAATCCAGCCACCTCCAGGGAACAGAAGAGCATTTATATTAAGGATGAAATATGAATTATTATTATTTTGAAGTCTTTGTTTGTTTCTCTGCTGTACCTGGTGTGAATATGTGTTTTGTCCACTATACTGGCTGGCCGGTAGAGTTTAGCGATGGCTTCAGGAGCAGGTGAGGGCAAGCTGACAGACAGCATTTTATACACAGCCTCAGTCTTCGGAGAGTCAGCAAAATGAGCCGGCATGCCATTGTACAGAGCTTGAACAGAGCCTACATCCAGATAAACAATTGTTTCCAACATTGATAATGATAAATTTGTATTAAACAATAGTGCACTAAATTGTGTATTAAAAGCTTCTTTAATATGTTATTTTGTGCACCTGCGGTTAGAGGAACATCTGTAAGATCATACAGCTCTTCTGAGGAATCTTTGTCTTTCTTTTTCTTTTTTTCCTCAACAGGACGGAGCAAGGAGAGCTCCTCTGGGTGACGTAAATCTGAAAGCAAGATAGATTTGTTTTTGGGAAAATGGTAAGCTGAAACTTAGTAACAGATTGCTTATGGGGGGGTGTTGGATCCAAGCTTGATCCTTCACTTACTGAGAACCCTGCAGATGCCCATGACTGTACGAAACACAGGACTGGAGAAACAGGCTCGCATTTTCAACGTAGCCCCATTTGGTAAGCCCAGTCGCAGAGGCTTGTGCTGTGGGGTGAAGATGAGGCGAGCGTCTGCGTGGACCCCACATTTGTCCAGTGTCCAGCCGGTCCGCAGCAGCCACTGCTGCTTCTGCTCCCACCACAGGGCATGATCGGACCAGTCCCTCTTTAGATCTAGAAATAAGACACAAGAACATCTCACATGATAAATAAAGATTTAGGAGCCATACTTAATTCTAAACAGTTTTTATTAATATGGGATCATTTGTTGTCCTGTTGATAATATGGGGTATCATTTGGGGTAGGTTAAGTTTTTGAAAGAAGTCGCTCATGCTTACCAAAGCTGCATTTATTAGATCAAAAATATGGGGTGGGGGGAGGGGTATGATATTGTAAAAACTGCTTACAATTTAAACCGGTTTTCTAAAATCCTTCAAAAATCATTCTGACATGCTCATCTGGTGTTTAACATTTCTTATTATTGTTAATGTTGAAAACAGTTCTTTTTTTTTTTTTTTTTTTTCTTTCTCAATATTCATAATTCTTTAATGAATATAAAGTTCCAAAGAACAGCATTTATTTGAAATTGCAATCTATACTAAGAATGTAAAAGTCACTTTACTGTCACTTTCAACCAATTTAATGCTTCCTTGCTCAATAAAAATATTAATTTCTTAAAAAACATACTGATCATAAACTTTTTGATGGTGGTTCATGTAAATCTAATGTGTGCTATGTAGCTTTTACAGTATGTGCACAAAAAAGCAAATATAATAGCCTATATAATATAATAGAAGCATCTAGAGCATAACTCACTGGTCTGTTCAACTAATTTGAGAATTACTCCGCCAATGTGCAGATCAGAGGTCACGCTGATTTGAAGGGGTGGGGCATCAGGACCAAGATCCTCCACTGTGACTGTAAGGTCCCACGCTGCCATACTGCATACCAAAAATATGGAAACAGTGAGGTTTGATCAGACATAAGCTGTTCTGTACACTGGTAAATTATTCTATTTAAAAGTATCAAAGTTTTGAGCATGGACCAAACTTTAAAATGCATGATGAGTAGCTGTATATCACATGCTTAGCATAATCATACTCATAGTAATGGTGATGACACGTCACCAGATCATGCTTCATCTGGCCTGTGAGTGTGATCATACCGTTTGCTCCTAGTTAAGTTTACTGAGACTGATACTTCCCATTTATACACGAATCACATGGAACCACATTTCCTCTTTTGGTCAAGTGTCTCATACACCAGTGCATGTAATAGGGTGTGTTTCATGTCATTTAAACTCCGTGTGTGTGTGTGTGTGTGTGATAATTCTGAAAATAGTTAACTGAAACTGAAAACTGAAACAGACCCAAACTCAATAAACATAAAAAATATTAGTTAACGACTTAGCTTCATGTCATTTAAACTCCACAATAAAATAAATCCATGTAGACACAACACTGCAAAATAGGCCAATGTGTAGTAAACCCCTCTAGATAATATACAGTTTATATAAGTAAAATGCTTTAGATTTAATTTAACCACTTTAATATTGAATTATATTGTAAATGATTATTCTAAATGATTTGTTAGTGATCTTAAAGAGACTACAGAACTATCTCACTGTCTTTGTTTTAAATTACTCTTGTTACTAGCTAAAAATTTTACTTAAAATAATTATAATTTTGTTACCTTGTCTGTTTGGCTCTGGATTTGCCGATGATAGTGTCTCTCTCTCTCTTGTGCGGTCAATTAAATGCTGGTAGGTCTCTTTATGAGATACTCACACACTCATATAGACAAGACCCCTCTGCTGTGTAAAATCAGTTGTGGCTTTTCAGGGTATGTCAGAGCTGACAGAAAAGGGTGTTCCTCTTTTCTTGGCTTCCGTGTAACGGAACTGTGTATGACTGTGTTGTTTTCACACTAAATGCACTCTTGCACAATACAACAAAGACTCATGTCATATGGGGATGGAAGTACAGCCTAAACCACTGAGAGTATTATGTGTTGTTGTTTTTCACAGTGTAAGGTGGTGCTATAATCAAATTATTGTTTTTTTGTTGAAACAATATAAAAGAGGCTTATGTAAAATGTCTTTAAAGCCAGATTGGTAAAAAAAAAAGAAACAAGAAAAAAGATACTGAAATTGGTATTAGCAGAGCTCACAATTGTCAAGTTTGTAATATATATATATATATATATATATATATATATATATATATATATATATATATATATATATATTTACAATTGTTATTTACATTTTGTCAATTATATTTCTAATATTTTAATTATACTATACATTATATATATGTATAAAAATATACTGCCAAACAAAAGTTTAAAAAAAATATTTTAATTTCACCAAAATTGTATTTATTAAAAATACAGTAAAAAAAGTAATATTGTGAAATATTATTACAGTTTAAAGGTATTGCTTTCTATGGTTAAGAAACTAAAAATAGTCAGTTACAGCGCCTAAATTCATATCAAGTGTAATCCAAAATCAGGACGCTGACAAAAGTTCATGTCATTTGTTCTAGTCAAACCAAAATTAAGTTATTAGTAACAGGACAGCTTGACTAAAAGATTGCGCTTACAGCATCGTGCCGCTAGATGTCAGTAAAGGATGAATGATGTTTATCCGGGACAGTCCAATCAACGAGAAGCGCTGGCGAGTGAATTCACGGACCCCTACAGATTGGTATAGTCCCGTTTGCTTTCATTGTCAGGCAGTTGAGTTTCAATTTCACTATTGTTATTTCAAATAAACTGTAAACTGCTTGTTACTACAGATTCCAAATCGCAGCAAGGATCAAATCAAGGCACATACGGGAGACATTGGGGCTTTAAACTTTAGATCTGCCAGCTGTCAAGACAGAGACCATGGCGTTTCAGATGTCAAAACTTGCTGCTCGTGTTTGGCTCTTCAAAAGCGTTGGGTTCCCATCCAGCGCTGGGAACAGATGTCCGACTCATCTCGGTTTAATCAGCAGACTTGCACTTCGCTCCTTTCATGCGCTCAAAGCGCTGCCCTCCCCGGGGCTCTTACGTAAAGCAGACAGGTGGGAGAAGGTTTCCACGGCCTCAAAGTCACTTCACAGGCGGAGTGGAGGGGCTGTTAAGGCTCGCCGCATCACCGGGGCTGTAGTGGGCGCCGTGGGGGTCTCTGCTGTGGCGCTGGCCTCTCTGAGCACGAGCACGCTGCACGCCATGAGCGCGCGGCCCGACCTTAACCTGGATTCAGAGAGCAGCGACTGGACAGAGGCGAAGAGTGAGTCCCTGCCCAGAGATCAGAGCCACTGTCCAGCACACGCTCCACTGACAGAGAACCGGGAAAAAAATAATTTCATTAAGATATATTACCGCCGATGTATTAAACTCCGTAATATTTACGTTAGGCTAACACAAACTGGCAGCTGTGGTTGCCAGAATTTTACTGTAAAAAAATATATTAGCAACATTTTAGGTTTTACAGACTTAATTTTAAATTGAAACTGTATTTCATATAATAATATAATATTAATATAATATACCAACCTACTCACAATACTGAAATCTGTTTAGTACCTGTAGTAATACACTGATAACCATCAAGAGCAGGTGAATGGAGTTATCTGATGAACCAAAGCTCATTACAAACAGCTTTTCCACAAACTGAGAAAGAAAACATATAATATATGAACACATATACGCCGTTTTTTGACATTTTCAAAAATCATGTTTTTTATTATATCACTTGATTGTGTTTATTAGCTGTACTTTTGTAGTTTTTTTTACACATTTAAAATAACCCAGCTGCAGTTCATACTGTAAAGAGAAGGTACGCCGTGTCATTCACACCAATACTAAACACCGTCAAAAAATGGAGTTATCTGTTTTTGCAAATTAACTCTTCATACTGTAAAGAGAAGGTACGCCGTGTCATTCACACCAATACTAAACACCGTAATAGTAACACAAGAAACTGAAAAGGCAGTACACATGAATTTGAAACATTATTTGTAAGAATTCAATGATAAGAAAAAACATCAAACATTAAATGAAAAGAATTCAAACATGAAATGTAACAGAATTCAGGAATGTCAATTTACATTTTCTTTTTCACTTCCAAAAACTGTTTTACCATAAAAATTACATGAAATGTCCATTAAAGTTTTTCACTGTATATGGGGATGGAAATTACCATTAACCAATTAATACGTTTTATCTACAGCATTTTTACAGTCTTTTACCATTAAAATCATGACCATTTTTACAGTGGTCTGTCTATCTATTGGAATTGTATTGAACTTTAAGACTAGTCTCAAGCCAACATCAACAATCCGAATCAATGTATTTATCAATATCAATAAACTGAGCCACGACATTTCTAAATGAAAATCAAATAGTGTTTAATTTTATTGATTTTTGTATGACTTGGTTTGCATATTTGTCTTGTTTGGTAGAAAAGCTTTGCTCCATGGATAAGGAGAAGAGGAGGGAAACGTACAGGGTTGATTTCATTCCTCTGGAGAAGATTCCTGTCTGGAGTCCATCAGGTGAACAAAACACACTAAAACACTCATCATGTACAATAATAACAATACTAAAAAGAGAATCTGAACCGATTTAACCTGTTTGGAGTCCAGAAATTCTTAGAATGATGAAGATATGAAAAGATTGTTGCATGTAGATCAACTTATATGGAGGTTGTTTTGTGTACTGTGTGCTTGTTTTTAGGCGACTCCTCTTGTAAGCCTCGGTACAAAGTCAATGAAGAGCTGAATAAGAAAATATCCCTCTTCAGTGGTGACATCACAAAACTGGAGATCGACGCAGTCGCCAACGCAGGTGAGAAACGAAGTACAGGAAAATTCATAGGCTACATTACCGGGTCTGCCAAACTATTTTATTGTTCCCAAGTACACTTGTGCCTGGCCGTATATCATAAACTTAAAACACAGATTCAGCAGGTTTATGTTTAAGATCATTTTTGCACAAAGAGTCTTGGTCATTTTTTTTTGTAATGAATTGTTTTTCCATTATTGCAAGAGTCATTTTTTTTTTTTTTTTTGAAAATATGCAGTGCGGATTTGGCATAGTTTAGTGAATCTTTCATCTTCTTGGTTTGCAGCATTAAATGTCTATTTGAGTTCAGAAAGCACTTCAACGGAGCAAAGAAAAACCCCTTCTCAGCCACATTGCTCTTTTTCCAATACTAATAAAAGTTGCCCTTTAGAAAGCAGAAATCATCAGCAGTCCTCATGGGTAGATGTCATGTCACTAGGTGGAGATAGAGCTTGCTGTCTGTGTGTGGGATCCAGTCAGTCCCATTGTAGACACACCTGAAGGTTTCGTAACATTCATCTGCGTGCATTTGCGAGTTTGTTTTTGGCAGTTGCAGAACAAAGTGACTTTCAGTGACTTTCAAGCTTTTTCACATTTGCATCCTTTAAATAGCTAAAGAGACAAGTCAAGCGCACGGATGACAGACTAAAAACTCTCTCAGTTGCATCTTAGTAAAGATGCACCTGCAAGCTTTAGTCAGAATAGCTATATTTAATTTTGCCAAAGGAAACAGAGGGATAGATTTACAGCATATTCAGTGGGTTGTACTGTTTTATACATTCAGTGTCAGTTGTTCAATACTGAAGAACATCATTCCAGAAGATTGATTATAAACATTAGCTGTGAACTAAGACTACAACTATCCCTCAAAGTCTTGTTTCAGTCGTGTTAAAATAAATATGTTGTCTACCTGAACTGAGGTCCATTTTAGGTCAGGAAATGAATCAATTTGATAATTAATATGCTGCTATTAATCTCAGAATTTCAAGATATTTAGCATATTAACATTAGCATATTCATACAGCGTTAGTAGAGTGCTCAGGTTTATTATTTCTCCATCATCAGCTCTAAGCTGCCATAAAGCAAAGCAATGACTGGTTAATGTTT
Organism: Cyprinus carpio; assembly: GCF_018340385.1. Lineage (NCBI taxonomy): Eukaryota > Metazoa > Chordata > Actinopteri > Cypriniformes > Cyprinidae > Cyprinus > Cyprinus carpio. The sequence continues at coordinate 14,688,723 of NC_056610.1, forward strand.
TAGCAATCGTATTACCACAAGACTTTCTGCTTACTGCTAGTCGGCCTAATGGAGCTCATTGAAACAGGTGTGCAGAGAATTTGTTTTCAGACTTGTTTGGAACATGAGCAAAAAGAGAAGAAGTGGGCGAGGAGAAAAAGAAGCTGAAAAGGCAAAGGACTAAGAGTGGGCATGGAGAGAAAGAGAGGAGTTTGTCTGACAGGGCATTGATTCATCTCTCCCAGTTGACACATTGATCGGCTGGCCGTAGGTCTCGGTGTAAAAGCGTGAGGATTAACAGACTGTCCAGTGGTCATTAATTTAGAGGTTGGAATGAACTTCCCAGTACTGCTAAGTGTGCATCTCACTCACCGAAGTACCCAAGTGAACACTTGTAAGAGGATTGTAGAGGTTATAGATTTTGCAGGTGTTAATTAATTTCATTCACATTTTGATGAAAGGTTATAAAGGCAAACATTTTTGTTTCTTGAATAACATAAGAGTTTTTTTTTAATATGATGAATATTTGTCAGTCTTACATAATTTTACACAGTTTTAGCATAAACTAATTAATTTAATATGATGAATATTTGTCAGTCTTACATAAATGAAAGATTGTGGAATCAAAAAATCATGGCATAGCTTATTATTAACTCTTTTCATTTATTAGATTTGAATAATCATTTTTAAAATGATTGCATTTGATTCATACGCTTAGAATCAGCATCTATTCAATTTATTCAGTTAGAAAGTAAATATGATAGACTTCAAATGAGATGAATTGGATTTTTTGATGATAAGTACTATTTAAACAGCCTGTTTTAGTAATATTACAGAAATCTTAGAAGTTTCATTTATGTATGAATGACAAATATGCATTACATTAAGTTTATTATTTTATGGTAAAATTCTGTAATCCAAACAGATGGAAATTGTATATGCAATTCAAATGTCAAATTTAGGCCTAAATATTTTTCATGCATTTGATCAGTCACCTTACAAATGTTACAGTCCAGCGATTATTTCTATTGCATTTATATTTACCTTTTCATTTGTGGAAGCTGCAGGGGTGAGCAGGATTTTTGGCAAAGGGGCCACATTGGATTTTAAATGGAGAGTGGGAGGGCATAATAAAATTACCTTGGAGATGCAATGTTCTTCACGATTGGATCTTGTTTTCTAAAAGCTGAGAGAAGTCTATGTACTCATTCTAATAAATGGCACACAATTTTCTGAAGTATGTCTGACTAATGGGGCCACTTCATTTTCTGAACTACCTTTAGTATTGCTCTACAAAGGTAGACAGTTTTCACCAGGCATTATACAAGGTTTATTTTACTTCCCCCCCTGGAGAGTTTATGATTCAAATGTACACAATGGTAAGCTAAGAGCCTTAGTTAGCCTCATAGAAACATTAAAGGAAATGTTCATATTCCTAGGTTATTGTGTGTTTCAATAAAACAATTTTTCTTTTTTTTTCTTTTTTTGTAGTAGTTGCAGTACACAGAGGAATCACTATCAAGGGAAATGTGTCATGCTCATGTGTGCATATTATAGAAAATTGTCATGAAACATCTAATATTAAGTTAGATACTACTAAGTGGTTGCCTGGATCTATCCAGTGTCATGTTAACTGGTCCTGGAGCCCCATAGTGACTACACATTTTGGACGTCTTGCATATCCAACACATACCCATTTCAGGTCTTCGAGTCTCTACTAAAAAGTCGATGTCTTGAATCAGGTATCTTTGATTCAGGAGACATACAAAATGTGTAGTGTTGGATATACACCGCAAACCACGGTTGGGTAACAGGTCTGAGTTTGATTAAAATTTATCACTGAGATGTGATTAGCACCAAGCAATGACTTTCCTTTGAACAGAATATAGCACTGGAGATTGATAATCTCCAACATGTTGGTGGCACCTTTCACAGTAGAGAGAGAGAACATGCTCATGGTTGCCTTATTGGATGACCTGTGTAAAACTGAGTATTTTGGTTTGGATGCTTCATTAAATTTTGCTGGAGGCACGTTAGATGCTACTGAGTGATAACAGAGCTATCGAATGACAAACAATATCAGGATAATTGACCTGTGGGCTGGATTAAACCATGTTGAGGGCCATAGTTTGCCACTGTGTGTGCTAGACTCTTATGAAGGTCAGAATTAAACAACCGTTGAACTGAGCAAAAACGTAAAAACACATATTCTTTGAAACTTTGAGAACTCAATCAGTCAATAGGGAGAGTGATGGAGAGGTGGGCTGGAGTGGGGAGGACTGTTTGTCTGCTGTTCTCAATAAAGATTGGATTTACAATAACACTGCCTCCACCCCCTGTCCTCTCTCTCCTACCTCTCACAACATTTTACAGCTCTTGGCTCCAGGATCTGCCCTATAAAACACCGTAAACATAAAATCCACAAGCACTTAGGAACTGTCCTTCCGAGAGCAGGGGTGGAGGGAGGGATAAACATCCTTTTTACGCCACTAGCCATCCATCGCTCTGTCAATCCACCCATCCATCTAGTTAGTGGGAGAGGATATACTGTCCTGTATTGGTTTATTAAGATGCATTACATTGTGAATAGTGTATTGTGATTGGGTTTGTGAGAAAAAAAAAATCCACATTCGGTTTTACAACTGAAAAGTACACAAAAAAGGGGAAAAAAAAAATTATTTATTATTATTTGGGGAAGGTTTATGATGTAGGATCATAACCTCGAAACTGAATAAACAGTGTTGTTTAATGAAGATTATTTGGAGTGTTGCCTCACAATGTTTGCTCATGGGAGAAATTGCATTCGTCCTCCATGTTTAGTCTGCTGGGAATTAAAAACGAGTGTCAGTGTTTGGAGTTACAGATAAGCGATATTCCAGACAGATACAGAAACCATCCCAGATAAGAGTGACGCCATGTAGTATAGACTAAAATGGAACTCAGAGTTTTATTCAATTTCTTAAAAATATGAAACACACGAAATTGGATGGATTTGATTGAATTTCTGTATTATAAAAAGCAGCAATAGAAAGTGGAGGGCACTGTGAATGGACTGAAGGTTACTAGTTATTTTTATTTTTTTTCTATAATTTCTACTTTTGACTGACAGCGGAATAATCTAGAAGGCCCCAAGATGTGTTGCACAGAACTCTATCTTTACCCTCAGCCAGAAAAATAACCCCACAGATAGAGGAGAGAGGCATGCCAGAGGATGAGAATGAAGAGAGTAATGCTGCATTTCTCCCCTGCGCAGTTTTAGCCTTCACTGCCGGGGTTAGATTGTATGCATAATTCACACTGATATGTCTTCCTTTCACAGAAAGCTTGTGATATTCACACAGCTTTAGCAGGGAGTGTGGATAGCGCCACACAGGCAAATGTAAAATGTGTAGACATCTCTAAATAGGTCTGAAAATGCAAATCATTTGTCAAAGAGCATAAGCCATTAAATCTGTTATCTGTTGCAAATGAAGCTCAGCATCCTTAGCTGGTGGTTTCAGACCCCTCTCACCAGCGTAGGCGAATTTTAAAATGAGTTCACACTGAGAAATCTCACATCTCTCAGCATATGCCACATTGTTGCTAATTGGAAACCAAGCTTGTTGGAGGAAAATGGTTGTCACACACACAACCCTAATAAATTCATTCTGTCTGCGTCGCTTAGAAAATTTCATTTCAGTGAAATGGCTTTTCTTTTTTTTATATAGCGTTTTAGCCAATTTAGTTTGTTTTGTTGAATACTGCGGCGATTTGAAAGAAGAGAAAAGGTTTAAACATGTATTTGAACAATGAATATAAATTGAATGAAAATATGAGCTGTTCATATGTTTGAAACGTCCAGAAATTCCCAAATGTAGTTCCATGATTGCATTCTGTTTGATTCCCAAGGCTTTGGATTAGCTTTCAGTTATTGAACCCTTAATGATATGAATGATTTAGGATTAAAAAAAAAAGAAAGATCTGAGCATGTTTGCAGAATGGCAGCCTCATAGCAATTATTTCAGGCCTCGTTAAAAGCCTCCCACCTATACCATTCTCTGACAATCAATCGCCACTTTAGCTCCAATGAAGGAATGTGAAATTGTTGGTCTCCGCTCAGTCTAATTAGTCTAATTGACCCGATGTGGTAAATGCAGGGAAAAGAGGTATGCGGTTCATCAGGGACGACTTCTGAGAGTTGCTGCTGCTGTTTGGATAGGTGCAGTTGCTTGGTGTAATTGTAATTCTCAGTTTGGTTTCGCTAGATATGTGAATGTGAGAGGTGCTGTGAAGCCCCTAGGTGTAGCTTCTCAGGATTTGATTTACCAGTAATTGGGACTTGTCAAACTCTCAAGTTGATTGTTGGGTATTGTGAAGTTGGCCTTTTTAACTGGTAATTTTAGTGGCAAAATCTGCTTTCAGGTATTCGTTGTCTTTCACGGATCGTTACGAATGCTGTTACTGTGCCTTTCTCCATATGTCAGTGTCCGCAACTGTCTTCGGCTGTCTTCATGCTTACTAAGACTCAATAATTTGAGGTTGCTGTGAATTGTAAATCGCTATGAAAGAAGGTGCTGTTTTCCAATTATCTGGAATTACATTAATTTGAGAAATGGGTTTGGGAACAGGTGTGAATAACTAATTGAACAGTATGTTGTCTGAGAAACCGCGCTGAGGACATCATGTGCTTTTCCGTACACATTAAGCGGTTGAAGAGATGTGTTTAAAGGCCATTCTTTCTTGGATACTGTATTCTGTGCTTCTCCCCTCTCATTATATTGATCTCTAGATTGCTTACACAGGCATTACCACACTCTCCAGATTGGAGGCATGTTTGCTCTTAAATAGCCACTATCAAATTGGCTACTCTTTTCCTTATTCACTCTTCCAGCGGATGAATGTGTGCCATATATGCCTACCAATGCCACCATTTAGCTTCATAAAGGCCTTAAGAACTGACAAAGGGATTTTGTTTCATAAATGATGTGTGAATTTGTTATTATTTTGAAGCACAGGGAAAATGTTTCCATGGATTATAGGTGAGAAATATCTATCTATCTATATATATCTATATCTATCTATCTATCTATCTATCTATATATATATATATATATATATATATATATATATATATATATATATATATATATATGCATACACACATACACATCAACAATGCATTTCATCACAACTTTTAATGATACATATATCAATGAAAAAGATAACAAGCTTTATTTACTATTCATCATGATGTATATCCATATCTATAACGAGAGAAAGAGGTGATTTACATGGACTTTTTTGAATAGTTCACTTTTAAAATGCATCAGAAAAAGGCTGGAAAATTGCAGATCCGGTACGGATTTCCTTTTAGTGTTTCTACCTTTCTACTTTCCCGGCTAATGCTGCGTTTAAGTCACACAAAGTCAGACTGTGAGAAAAAAAGTGGATTGTCTTTAATCAATTAAAGACCTTTGTTCTCTCTCTTCCTTCTTAGCCCACACACAAGATGCAGAGGTTCACAGTGTTACATATTTTTATTAATCCCTGATTTCTGTTTTTCCTGCATCTCAGGGGTATAGATACACACCGTTTCAAACACAAAGATTGTAATGAGCCGACATGTTAAAGTTGTCTGATCATTTGTCATTTTTTCTAGTCATCTACTAGATTTCATGTCCATGATATTTTCTGGTATGTTCTGTATCAACAAGCCCTGCCTTTCATTTTGCTTTTTTACATGCTAAATTGACTGAATAATCTATGTCAGCCTGTCAGTTTGGGTTGATTCATCAATTTAGAGTTAAATGCCTCTTTCTGTTTAGGTTAAATGACCTCAGATTTCTTAAAGTCATTCCTTTCGTCATAATTGAAATGCATTTTTCTGTTGTTGAGCAGGTAAAACTACTGAGCTTCATATATTTTGTTTGATTGTTCTTGAAACCTCCATGTAGTGAATGGAAAATGTGATTTTTTTTTTTTTCATAAGATGTCCACTTTTTCAGTGTCTTATTTTTTTTTATATATATAAATTTTCTTTGTGAACATGAAACCTTTTTCTGTGCCTTCATCTCTTACCTTCTCTTTCCTTTTGTCTCCTTCTACCCCACTTTTCTCACTCTCATTAAAAGAAAAGAAACCCAGTAGCAATTTGAGGTCTTTCATTGTCAAAACCATTATCACCACTGTCAGCTCTCTGGGTTGGGAACAAAGTCATCGTGCTGCGTGCAAAAGAAATAGAGAGAATAAAGGAAAAGCCCATAAAAGGAGGGAGAGAGAACTGAGAATAAGAATTTGAATAACAGCCCCCCCCCCCCCCCAAAGATTTCTTTTTTGTTGTTGTCGTCAGTATGCCACAGAATGGAAAGGAATCAGTTTTCCCCCAGTGCACATATACACAGTAAAGTCCAGGTAGTAAAATTATATCTATATGAACCTGGTCCCAGATCTCATCATCATCATGCTAACCCTTAAAAATGAGCTAGTTTTAGGACACTGATAATCATTGGTACTAAGATGCAAAAACAGCTTCAATTATCATCTGAATATTGGATAACATCAACACAAAAAGTGGTATTCCCTGGCACTTTCTGACTAATTATAGGTATTTTGAGCATGTTCCAGAGGGTTTTTGCCCATAAAGAACAATGTTTTGAAAACAGACTAAAGGAGGCACAAAGGGTACTTTGGAATAGGGGTGTGCCGAATAAAATCCTGCTTTATCGACATATCACAAGGTGTTCTTTCTGAACATTTTTACGTAACCATGTTATTGATTTGCATCATTTATGTAGAGTGTCTGCAGTACAGTCCATATAGCATTTTTAACACCTGGTTTTGAATAGTAAGTCATATTCATTCTTGTAACATCACTAAATTACCCAATTCAATTTGCAAAATCCTGATTTTGGTTTTAAACATTTTCATGTTACACCAATGCTCCAATAGTGAGAAAACTATACTATTTTCAGTATAAATATTTTGATTTGAAAAAATCTACTTAAAACCTTCTATCCAGTAATAAGATTCTGTGTACGATAGATAGGGGAAAAATAGTCCCCTTAGAATCGGCACACCCCTACTTTAGAACCTAGGGAAAAGAACCCTTACCCAACTGCTTTACCTGATAACAGGAACAGAATAGGAAGGGGGTATTAAAAAAGTCTATTACGTGTACGAGTAATCTATGTCTGGTATTCCCCCTTCTCTGTACCCTCGATTTGTTCCATACCCTGGATTTCCTGTGTGGTTCAGGGTGCTCCTATATAGAGTTGCATTATTAGAGGGAAAGATAGTATGAATGTATGTCATATCCTCAACTTTTGCCTTGGGCTGCAAAGGCTGTTGGGCAGACATTGGTGTCATTTGAAAGCCATGAGCTCTGATTTCTAAGATGGACGTGTCTTTTATGGTTCCAGACTCAACATAGTCATCGTAGTGTTTGCTGGTACCTCGTGAGCCAACAACATCTCTACCATATATAGAATGGTCACCTGGTGCAAGGTACCCCGCACGGTGTCCGTACCAGCAGAAGATGCCAAAAATTAAGAACAAAGACACCAATGCTGTTGCACCTCCAATAATTCCAGCAAGTGGTAGGGCTGACAGTTGGTCAGTTCCTTGATCACTGTCCTGGTCTGAATTAGGCTGCTCGAGGGGATCTGTCTCTGTTTTGGCACAAGCAGGGTGCTCATGCTCTGAGTTTGTGTTAATGTTTAAACCCCCACTCGCTGTAAAAGAGGTTCTTTTACCATCATTTCCAGAGAGAGGCACCAAGCAGATGATGTAACTTGATTGGGGCTGTAGTTGCGTAAGTAAATACTCACGGCGATCCCCTGGCACAAGAGTTTCTGTGATTGACCCCATTGCAGGACTGTTGCCTAGTCGCAACCAGGAAAGTCTGAAGGAGGGGACTGGCTGTGAAGCCTGCCAGGTAATGTGAACTGTCTCTGGTGTGAGAGGTTTTACACTGATTAGTAATGATTTACCTGTAACCCCATTTCCACCTCCAAGACTGTCCTGGCTTATATCTGAATACTTGTGGCCTGGTCGTCTGGATCTGAGGGTAAAGAGAGAACCCTGCGGAAGTGGAGGGGTTGTTGTAGCTGGTGCTTGTGTCGGAAAATAACTTTTCTCCTTCTTTGCTCCATCGTTTCCAACCATTCCTCCTGCAGAATCTATGCTGACCTCACAGTCTTCCAACTGACTTGTAAGGTCCCTTAGTGCCATGCCTCTTAGTTTCTCTGGTCCATGGCAAGTTAAACCTCTCACAGTCACTGATGAACCTCGCTCATGCAACCAGTCATGAAGCCAGCGGAGGTTACAGCCACAGTACCAAGGATTTCCTCGGACAAGTAATTGTGAAAGGCTGTCAAGATCCTTGAATAAACCTCTTGGGAGAGTTGTCAAGTTGTTACCTGATAGATCCAGTTTCTGTAGCCTTCGCATGCCATCCAGGGAGCCTCGTGGCATGTGGGCTATGGCATTATCCTGTAGATAGAGGCGAAGAAGATGCATACTTGGAAGGTTTAATGGTGGTGCCTGGAGCGAGTTACGAACCAGAGAGAGCTCTGTGAGATTAGACAGCCGTGAGAATGTATCATCTGCGATACGCTGATTTGCCAGCAGATTCCCATCAAGGAAGAGACGTCTTAGAGAGGAGAGACCTCGAAATGCATGTGTTGGAATAGTTGAAATCCGATTGTCGTCTAGGCGGAGTTCCTCAAGTGATGCAGGCAGTCCTGATGGTATACTCGAGAGGTGGTTGCGTGACAAGAAAAGAAGACGCAGCCTTGGATTGTTGGCGAATGCTTTGTCTTCTATACTTACGGTTGAAACAGAATTATCATCCATGTGAAGCTTCTCCAGTAGGGGGAGCCGTGCAAGAGCAGAACGGGGTAAAGTTCGTATATTGTTGTCCTGCAGGTGAAGTTCTCGTAGCGACGGAGGCAGATGTGTTGGAAAATCGTCAAGTTCATTATCATAAAGGTAAACTACTCGCACAGTCAGTCGTCGCTCTAAAGATGTTGGTAGCCCAGCATTGTCTATGCGGTTGTTTTGCAGATAGAGCACAGCTGCCGTTAATGGTAATGGTGGGATGATACTCAAGCCACGGTCATTGCAGTAAATGAAGCCATCATCGCACCTGCAAGCTGAGGGGCATGGCACGTCTCCCTGAAGCTCCGCCTCTCCAAGAGCTGCCTCTGCAGCAGCAGCTGTTGCTGCAGCGAACTCGAGGACTTCAACCAATAATGTCAGGCATAGGAGAAGTAGGAACAACCAATCACGGAGTTCAACTAGGCTCTCTGTGGCCATAATTCCAGGCAATGTACCCCACTCTCTCTGCAGGGGTAATTTAACCCAATGTCTCAAGTCAATATTCTTGGTCAGTGTAGTTGGGAAAACGCAGGTCTTTCTTGCCCTTCTTTACTTCCAATCACAAGCCCTGTGGGAAATATAGAAAATATTTTTTTCAAAATACAGAGGATACGTTTGGTGTAGAGTTCAGTGCAATTATAAGTCCACATATCTGTTATTTAGTATGCTGTCTGACATCTGCTTAAATGTGAAGAACATTGCAAGGTAAGAGGTTAGTAAGCAAGAGCAGAGAAAATCAGTCAAGCTGAACGGCTTTCTAGATAACCTTAACAGAGCAACTGACAGATAGGGAGCATTAGACATAACATTAAAATAAAAAAGGACTGAAAGAGAACAGTAAATGGATTGCGGTTGAGCTATGTAAATGAATAGTTTGGAAAGAGTTGAATGTAATAATTACATTGCTATATTATACACTGAAAATTGTAGGTGTGAGGTGATCTTTCTGAACTTGTATTAAAATGTGATTGACATTTGAGTTCCTGAAAAAACAATTACAGGTTTATTCCTGGATTGACCCTAAGTCATATTACAATTCAAATGTAGCAGGAAAACTGTGTTTGAATAAATCTAACTTAATTTAAATCTACTTAATTTTAGCTCAAGTTTTTGAAAGTTCACGGAAGGGTCAGATAGAGTTCTTGTTTTCGGCCTGATTTGCAATTGAGATTTAGATGAAAACCACAGACTTTTACAACAAATTGACATGCATAATGGATGCTGTTTCTTGGATGTTATTGTTTTCAAAATAGCATGAATTATTCAGAGAGACTACATAGAATACCCAACAGAGATTTCACTCTGTGTTTAACCAGTCATTGACTAGATGGCCAGGGATTGTGAATTTCCTGTGTATGTATTCTCTGTAAGCCTTGTCTGTTACTTTTATCAATGTTAAAGCAGTCATATGATGCGATTTCAAGTTTTCCTTTCTCTTTGGAGTGTTACAAGCTCTTGGTGCATAAAGAATATCTGTATACTTGCAAAGACTAAAGTCTCAAACCCAAAGAGATATTCTTTATAAAAGTTAAGACTCGTCCACGCCCTCCTAAAACGCCTTGTTTAAACACGCCCCACATGTCTACGCCACTGTGTGAGAAGATTTACATAATGCTGCCCAAATGTTCACGCAAAGAAAGAAAGTATAACCTTTTATTCTCGCTGTTGCTGCTGGCGCCATGTCGTGGAGACGCTGTTTCGTTGCGAAAGCGAAAATACTTTGTTTGGCCTTCCAAAAGAGAACACAGCTAGAAGTCAGTGATTAAGTTGTATTTACAACACTGTTCCAGAACAGTTCAACCCAAATATTCAGATGTGTGCAGTGCATTTTATAGAGGACTGTTTCCTGAGCCAGGGAGAGAAGACTACAATGCCGCCTGTTCTGACTCACAGTCTGTAAGTACGTTTACATATGTAAAGGATTTGCCATTGATGATTCAAACACGAGTTTTGAGCAGTGTAGAGCAGCGGTTCTCAATTACAGTCGTCGCGCCTCCCTGCTCTACACATTATCTACTTCTCTCTCTTAAAGCTGAAGTCGGTAACTTTCGGGGCTCGTGTCTGGCGGAAGAACATTGTAGCCGGAGCTACTTCTCTCTGTTTACATTTATGGCGAGTCACGCAGGTACTGTGCTACTCTGCAGCATTGCCGACCCCAACCAGACTAAAATAGTCTGAATATAAACACTTATTATAGGTGTACTGTAGTGATCAGGATAAGACAAAAACACAGTTTAGAAAATGGATTCATGATGTACTCGCTCATTATATATTTTTTACATTTTCAACACAAAACAACACTGTGGCACAGCCCTGCACTGATTGGACCAGAAGAGCCGGGAGCGGTGGATTTTGTTTATATTGGAGAGAAAGTAGCTCCGGCTACAATGTTCTTCCGCCAGACGCGAGCCCCAAAAGTTACCGACTGCAGCTTTAAGGCTTCAGAAATTTGTTCTATTCGAACATAAGTGCCGTGCGAAGTGGACATCACAGGATATTCCAACATGATTCCAGTTCGAAGCAAACGTATGTTCCACTTCAAAGTGCATTGAAGTGTGCGAGACATGAATTTAAATTGACGTCAACATGAAACGGCTTGGGACTCGTTTCAATGATTCAGAGTCTACTCTTTCTTTTGAGAGACAATAACTTTGTAACTTTACTAACTCATACATAATCAGCCTGGAGCTGATTTCGTTTACGACTGTTAGCACAAGCTACATTAAAAGTGAGTGTTACGTTTTGAATATGGATATTTTTCTTACAAAAATGCATTGATTCGCTACAGGAGGCCTCCCCTCACCCCCTGGAGCCATGTGAGACACTTTTTTTTATGGATTGGCGCTTTTTATTGAACTTCTTTTGGACTGATGCATGCAACACCCACTAAGAGGCATTAAATAGGGCTGGGTGATAGGAGCTAAAATTCATATCACGATATTTTACACTTTCCAGGTGATATCGATATTATATTGCGATATAAGAAAAAAATTATTACAGGCAAAATATTTTAACCTTATATAACTTGAAAAAGTAAGGGATTCGACATAGACCTGAAAAGTCTTTTTTTTTTTTTATTGTGCCATTGTTTTTTGCCCATTGTGCAGTTCTCAGAGAATTGTTGATTATATGCTCACCAAAGCTACATTTATTTATTAAAAATACAGTAAACACTAATATTGTGAAATATTGTCCATTTAAATCATATATTTGAATGTTTTAACACATAGGCTAGTGTATTACTGAAGTACTCAAGTCTTCAGTGTCACATGATCCTTCAGAAATCATTCTAATATGATTTGCTGCTCAATAACTATATTCTGATTATTATCAGTGTTGTAAACAATTATGCTCCTTGATATTTTTGAGCAAACAATTTTTTTTACGATTCTCTTATGAATATTTGAAATGGTTGAGTTATTTAACCCAGTATAGCTCAGATTCATCAATCGCGCCATCTAGTGGTCTGTTATTGATACAACCGCAAATTCTACAACTGATAACGGAGCGCTCCAGCGGATACTGCGAGTCATGTTGCGGTAATTAAAATATGTCAAATTAATATTTTGCGTTGAATTATTTACTTATAAGGCAAGTGGCCGCATAAGCGGGACAGTTATTCGGTATAGTCTTTATCACCCTGCAGAGGTTTCTTTTGCAAAATAATCTGCTGACTGTACACTATCCCTCAGTTTGGGAACCACTGGAGTAGGCAATTTGTGCTCTATTAATTTGGTCTATTACGATGATCTGTGTTTGATTACTAATGCCTGTGTAGTAGGCCGTTGCACACAGAAGAGGACAAAAACGTTCAGCCTCGACTCTTTATCGTCATTTGTGTTAAAATTTGCAAAGCGTGCCAAATTGAACAAAACTATACAAATGCAAAATTTTAATTCATGAATATATAACGGTATCCACAGTATCACAAAATCCATATCGTGGAGAATAACATAATACCGGTAGTCACTTTCATACAGGTGTTGTGCCCACCCCTAGCATTAAACATCTTGAAAGATCAAAGACATTTTTTTATATAACTCCGACTGGATTCGTCTGAAAGAAGAAAGTCATATACACCTAGGATGACTTGAGAGTGAGTCATTTATGGGCTAATTGTAATTTTTCGGTGAACTAACCCTGTAACTATGTCTACACTGGCTAAACTTTTCAAAATATCTAACATTTATTATATTTTATTGAAAATGCCGAAACGTGATTAGTCCTGGAAGCAACATTAAAACCATTGTTTAGTATTGTAATAAAACTGCCAAACAATCAGTAATGTTTTGCATTGTATGCCCTGCATTGTAGAAAAAAGTTTTAATTATGGCATTACATTATAGTCGTATAATTTCCAGCTTTTCTTTTTGTAATGGAAAATATTTTTTTCTCATTAAAATGTACATAACCATGTACATAACCAAATGTACACAATTTGAGACATTAGCATACTCCTGTGTGACTAATCCAAAACGTACTTGTTTTTGTGAGTATCTGTGTGTAAAGCATTGGTGTACATCACTCTCTGCTGGGGCCTCATTCTTTTTGCTGCCTGCCATCCTATGGGATTGGAGGTTGTTTTTGTTGCAGGCCAGGCCAGATGGGAGTTGGTTGGCTGCCTCTTGGTTACAAACGTTGTTACCTTAGGTGGCAACTACATGCAAAACAAACCCTTAAACTGTGCTAGCACCCATGCAGAATTGATTGCTGGGGCTAAGAGATGGAGAAATAGTGAGGAAATTAGAAAGAGAAAAGCTTGCTTTTCTTGGAAATGATTCCATTTTATTGGAAACACTTTCATCTTGTTTGCTTTGACTATAGACCACATTTATAACATTCCAAGGAAACGATTAGCAAAAATACTGCTTTTTTTAAAATCAGATATTGTTGTCACTTTGACTCTCTCCTTTTTAAGTCTGTCTCTTTTTAAATGAGGTGTGTTGCATGAAAATGGAAGCAATTTAAATGTCACATTTAATAGCTCTCCCAGTGTGTATACATTTGGGTATTTTTAGGGAAAAATATCAGCTGTCTCTCAGGCCTGACAGTTTTTTTTTTTTTACAAAGAGGGGGTGGGAGCCTGAGGACAGAGAGAAATGAAAATAGCAAAAAGGTCTGTTGAATACCTAATAAAACATGCCTTTATGCTAAAGTCTTTTTAATAGCAAAAGCTAGTAAAATATAGTAGCATTCTGCAAATGTTTGGGGCTGTCAGAGCACTGTGGACTTGATGCACAAAACAACTTGCAAGTTTGCCTTTAGATGGCAGAGTGACCCCGAGAAGCTCCGTCTCTAACTTGCTACACGGTTTGAAACATTTGTGTGTAGGCAGGTTGACTTTACCTTCTCGCTGTTCTGCATCTCTTATCTGTTTCTCTATCCTTCACTCAGATGTTTCTATGCTCTGAAGAAGGTTTTCATCCCGGCCATCTCTGTAACCGCCTACTGTGCATCTGTAATCTCTTTTAATCTCTTCTTATACTCTTCTTTAATCGTACTGTTTTTTTTTCTTTTCCTGTATATCCTGCTGATCCTCCTGTGTCAATCCTGCATTTTCATTCTGCCTAAATCTGCTTTTTTGATCCTTCTGTTGAGTCTTTATTTCTTTGTTTTCTTTTTGGTGTCTACTTCATTTCTGTTGACAATATGAAAGGATATTTTCCTGATGCACAATCTTTTTTAATTTAGCCACCCAACACTTTACACATTTTCATATTGTATTTATATTGTATTATGTACAAAAGAATTATAAACGACTGTTCTTACCATCTAGCGAGTGTCCCACATTGTCCTTTGGTTGGTAGGTCTGATCAGTCAAGAGTTTAAACAACGACAATTGTCCTCTTTATTCAAGATAGGAAATTGATAAAGGGCTCAATGTCTTTCTTCTTGATTCTCTATGTCCTTCAACTTAAGTGACCAAAAATTGCAGCCCTTTATTTGTATGATT